>NC_090788.1:432500-552500 GCF_040054535.1 Antennarius striatus
GTAATGACATTACTGTAGTATTAGAGTAGTAATGACATTACTGTAGTATTTACAGTAGTAATGACATTACTGTAGTATTTACAGTAGTAATGACATTACTGTAGTATTAGAGTAGTAATGACATTACTGTAGTATTTACAGTAGTAATGACATTACTGTAGTATTAGAGTAGTAATGACATTACTGTAGTATTTACAGTAGTAATGACATTACTGTAGTATTTACAGTAGTAATGACATTACTGTAGTATTAGAGTAGTAATGACATTACTGTAGTATTTACAGTAGTAATGACATTACTGTAGTATTTACAGTAGTAATGACATTACTGTAGTATTAGAGTAGTAATGACATTACTGTAGTATTTGAGTAGTAATGACATTACTGTAGTATTTACAGTAGTAATGACATTACTGTAGTATTAGAGTAGTAATGACATTACTGTAGTATTTGAGTAGTAATGACATTACTGTAGTATTTACAGTAGTAATGACATTACTGTAGTATTTACAGTAGTAATGACATTACTGTAGTATTAGAGTAGTAATGACATTACTGTAGTATTTAGAGTAGTAATGACATTACTGTAGTATTTACAGTAGTAATGACATTACTGTAGTATTTGAGTAGTAATGACATTACTGTAGTATTTACAGTAGTAATGACATTACTGTAGTATTAGAGTAGTAATGACATTACTGTAGTATTTACAGTAGTAATGACATTACTGTAGTATTTACAGTAGTAATGACATTACTGTAGTATTTACAGTAGTAATGACATTACTGTAGTATTTACAGTAGTAATGACATTACTGTAGTATTAGAGCAGTAATGACATTTAAATGACCTCAGATTGCGATTAGAGATTAAATTTGAAGAAATCACGACTCACGAACAATTCAATTTATGAACAACCTCTGGGACCCAGTTGTGTTTGTATGTTGAGGACTAGCTCTAACCTACAGTAGTATGCTTTAGGAAGCAGGAAATGAGGAGAAGAAGGGACCAGACTCCTGGACCGACGCTTCATTACCCAGAATCCATCAGGATGTTTCCTGACTCGTCCCGTCAGCGCCCCCTGGTGGAGGAGCTGAAGTTCGGCTCCACGTTCCTTAAAAGTGCTCGCTGCGTTAGCGAGGAGCAGACAGGTGCATTGTGGGAGCAGCTGTCTCTGCGTTGGCGTCTGACAGCTTTCCTCTGGTGGCGAATCGTCTGTCAGGAGCCTGTGATGATGATGATGATGATGATGATGGTGATGATGGTGATGATGATGATGATGACAGGCGTCTGATGACAGCCGACCTGCAGCGGTTCAGCTCACCCCAGAGGATGCTGGGAAGGAGGCGTAGCACGTCCGTCGGTACGCCAAGTCATCAAAACGATCAAACTACAGACGATGGAGAGACGGAGGAGGAAGTCACCTGCAGGGAGGGGGCGGAGCCTCCAGTCTGCAATCACTCAGGGCTGTTCATGCTGACCTTTGACCTCCATGTTCACACATTATTCTCCCTGGTGTTGTCCCGACCCGAGCACTCCGTCATCTTTCCCGTCGGATCGTTATGAGTCTGCAGAGCTGATGATTAGAATCACGCCACCGCCGCCACCGCCTAACGTGATCAATTTGCATGTTTTCTCCGTCTGCCGGCGCCGCCGCCCTTTGGAAATGTCACCAAAGGTCAGGAGGGGATAAGTCAGCGAGAAAACATCACACACACATCGATCACGGATTAATCATCTGGGTTTGATTAAAGGTCCTGGACCCGCGCCGCCGCCACCGCCGTGTTTACCGTACGGCCGGTTCGGGCGCTTCCTGATGACTATCGACGCTCGCCGCTCCATCAGCGCTGGTATCACTGCCCCAACAGTGCTTTTCTGGGAGTGACGGCGATGGCTGTCGTCAAGGCGACGGCGGTTGTCACGGCGATGGAAACTCAAAGTGAAGACAGCTGAGAACACGGTTTGAACTGTTTGGGTCCAGAACTCCTTCAGGAGGAGGAGGAAGAGGAGGAAGAGGAGGAGGAAGAGGAGGAGGAGGAGGAAGAGGAGGAGGAAGAGGAGGAGGAGGAAGAGGAGGAGGAAGAGGAGGAGGAGGAAGCTGAATAACAGTAATAATCCCGGTCAGAGCCTCTCCTCCATCCCAGCCCTCCAGATGACCTCGTGGTGACCCCCCCCACCTCTCTGGCCCCTCCCACTCCGGGACTTCCGTCTCCGTGACGAATCACCACAGCCCTCTCGTCTGCTGGACATCAATCTCCTCCTCGGTTCCCGTGACGACGGGCCTCCAGCCTCCAGTGATTTATCTTTGGCTGAAATGACATCACTCTGAAACATGGCGTCCCGGGGGGGCGTTGTTTAACGCTCTGGTTGTCACGGCAGCGGCGGGCGGAGTGGTGCTGGGACAACTCTGGACACATTGAGGGGGGGTGGTTTCGGCGTTACTGCCCCTCTGACGCGTCCCCCAGGGGGCATAAATCTGTAAATGGAGAAGTGAGGGACCGCTAATGTGTCGGCGCTCCATCATCAAACACTTTCAAAGTCCATCAGCCCCCGCCCAATCAGCATTCACCTCCATCGCCGCGCCGCGCGGCGAGGAGACGCCGGCGATTAGCTTCCTGTCAGACGGCGGCCATTAAGGAGTCGTTATCGGAGCAGCTCCATTAGCGGCTACGGAGCTAATCCAATTGTCTTTACGCCGTTAATATCGTTTAATGGTGTCCTTCCTGTCCATCTACCCCCCTGGCCCCCCCCATCGGAGCGCCGTCCTCGTCCTCACCAGACGTTAGCCGGGATGATGGGGCGGGAGGGCAAACACGCGTCAGACCAGCGATGACACGGAGTATCGTCAGTGGAACATGTGACGCTCACGGGCCTTCAGACGTCTGCAGGAGGCTGAGCCTGGAGGTCAGAGGTCAACACCAGGAGACTCAGAAGGTCCCAGTAGGATCCTGTAGGTCCAGTTTTAGCCCTAACCGCCACAGGCGTTAGCATGTAGCTTGTATATGGCGAAGGGTTTGTACGCCATATTTGAGCTATAAAACAATGTTTATAATATTTCTATACTGTGTATAATGTGTAATTATTCTATAATCTAATAGAAACAATATAAAGATAATATATATTTTATATATAATATTTAAATATACTTCTATTAGTCATATTTTAATCTGATGTTATGACTTTTTTTTTGAGTTGTCTTCCTCTGCTGCAGGTACCTGAACATGATTGAATCCACAAAAAACCTTATTTCCTTGTATTGAGGAGCGTCATGGTGAAACCGAACAGCTGTAACAACGTCTTCCACTCCGTTTACATGATGACGATAATAAACCGCTGCGCTTCCGTGACCGTCTGTTACTTGTTGACCTTTGTCGCCTCCTAGTGGTGGAAACTAGAATCGCATCATGGCGACGTCAGCCGACCTGTTCACACTGACGTTGTTTTGACAGGTGATTGTTCACCAGTTCCTTACGGTGGTTGTTCGTGTCTTTACCTGAACAGGTAACTATAACGCATTAATAAGGTCTCTGTGTCTCCGGTCTGACCTGGAGAGACGATCTCTCTGCATAATGTCGACTTAATAGTTCATCATTGTTCATTTAGACACATTGAACGTGTGTTCGATCTGTTACAACTCATTTTAAGTAAATGCATTACTAAATGTTTTTTAATTCTCCTCCATTTAGTTTCTGTTGTCTCGTTAACGGCGACGATTCCACCTTTAACTCTTGTTCATCGTACAAAACATGACGCCGAGAGAAACAGGAAGTGCCACCGGAAGATTGATGTTTCGTCCAGCCAATAGGATAGCGAGGTCTGCTTTCTAATCCCGCCTTCACGTAAAACCAGCCAATCGGCGGCCGGGTTTGGAACTTCCGCTCTCCAGCCAAAGCATGTCCATTGTACAAGCTGTTCCAGAGTCCCGCGACTGCTGAAACTCGAGCCGTTAAATCCGTGATTCGGTGACCGTCGTGTCATCTGCCGGTACCGGGTGGCACCTTTTCGCTCGATATTCTTCGAAGCGGGTGTCAGTGAACTTCCCGCGAAGTAGCGGTTTGTCCGGGGGGAGCGAGCAGCCACAGCTCACCGTCGGAATTCGGTCTTTGGCGGCTCTCAGCCAGCTTCCTTCCGCCGCAGCGCTTCCAGCTAGCAAGAGCCAGTAGCGGTGGGCCGGTCCGGTTCGGTCCGCGACGGGAACCCGGTTCGAACCCTCCGGAACATGGTTCAACCGGAGCGGAGCTCTCCTCAGGAAAACTCGTCAAAGTCCGACTGTTAGCTCCGCTACTAGCCGCTAACCCCTGCTAGCCGCTAACCCAAACTAGCCGCTAACCCCAGCTAGCCGCTAACCCCAGCTAGCTGCTAGCATCAGCGGCTCGCCTCTGACAAAGCGCAGCGCGTGAGCGCCGGAAGGAGCTCGCGGGCTCTTCGCTCGTGCGTTTCTCGGTTCCGGAGCGACCCCCCACCCGGGATGAACGGCTTCAGCACGGAGGAGGACAGCCACGACGGGCCGCCCGCCCCGCCGTTCTACGGGCAGAGCTGCTGCCTGATCGAGGACGGGGACCGCTGCGGCCGCTCCGCCGGAAACGCCTCCTTCAGCAAGAGGATCCAGAAGAGCATCTCCCAGAAGAAACTCAAGCTGGACATCGACAAGAGCGTGAGTGTGTGTGTGTGTGTGTGTGTGTGTGTGTGTGTGTGTGTGTGTGTGTGTGTGTGTGTGTGTGTGTGTGTGTGTGTGTGTGTGTGTGTGTCAGCACGGAGCCCCGCTTCTGGTTCCATCTTTACCGGCTAACGTTAGCAGCTAACTGCTTCCGCCTGATTTAAAAGTCAGGTTAGCTGTAGCTGCGTTAGCAGGAAGCTAACGGTGTCGTTCCACAACAGGTGACGTTAGAAACACGTGACGGCGCGTCCCGGTGACGCGTTGGGTGAACCTCTAAAACAGAAAAAACAAATATAATAATAAAAAATAATAATAACAAAAAAAATTATAAAAAATATTTGGATCAGAAACCGTTTAGATCAAAGAGTTCCCATTCTAGAGTATTTTAAGGTTAATAACTTTGACCACGTGACCATCAATGTGATGTTGTGACGGGTTTATTGACGTTAGATGCAGTCTTTCAGCTCATACATCACATGCTCAACGTTACGTCACATCCGTGGGGGTGAGCTGAGACTGGTCACTCTCTGCTCGCAGCATGCTAACTTGTTGCCATGTGCTAGCGCCCTGCTAACATGCTAAAGTCAGGTTTTTCTGTCCCTGCTTCTGATTGGTGGATGTTGTTGTGTTTATCACAAGGTAGGAAGTTTTCTATCAGAACCACGTGACTCCATATTGACCTGGGGGGGGGTCAGGGAGCCAATCAGATCAGTTTACATCACGTGATGTGGAAGCTAAAGATAGTAAATGTTGGTTTGTTTGTTGGTGACTGTTTTCCTGTCAGTTTGTTCTAAACTGATGGCGTCACATGATTTGTGTCGTGTTCCAGTTGGATCGTCTTGTTGTTGTTTGTGTTTATCACACGCTGCTTTCCCAGAGTGCTTTGGTGTTTTTAATGATGTCACCACAAAGACTGCCACAGGAGGGAATCGTTGGTTTTGTTTTCGGTGTGACTGCTGACAGGACTTAATCCAGCAGGAAGCACAGAGAGGAGCCCGGGGGTCCACTCTGCTTTGGGGGGGTTAAATGTTGGATTGTCCTCTAATGCCTCCGCTGGTGGTTGTAGGTTCGACACCTCTACATCTGTGACTTCCACAAGAACTTCATCCAGAGCGTCCGCAACAAGAGGAAGAGGAAGACCAGCGACGACGGGGGGGAGTCTCCGGATCACGACGTGGAGGTTCCTGAGGTGGGTGGAGCTCCCCAGTCAGAACCAGAACTCTTAGAGCCTGGTGTGAGTCCTGACCCCCCTCTGTCCTCAGGTGGACCTGTTCCAGCTGCAGGTGAACACGCTGAGACGCTACAAGAGACACTACAAGCTGCAGACCCGACCCGGACTCAACAAGGCCCAGCTGGCTGAGGTGAGCAGAACAGGGCCGGAACCGGGTCTGACCCAGGTCCTGGTGGTCATGTGGTCTCTGGTCTGTGGTGACGACTCTGGACGGTACCCTAGACCGAACCCAAAGATTCTGAACTTCCTGTTTGTCTGTCCGGCCCGCGTCGGTTCCGTTTCTCCCCCAGCTGAGACCCAGCGCCGCCAGCGGGGGGCGTTGAGCTTGACGGATGACGGTGGGCGGGGGCGCCCCTCTGAATGCTGGGACAGCTGCAGCTGGTTGAGGGCTGTTGACTGCTCCTTATTGATGACGTGGGGGCTCGTTAATGGGGGGGCCGTGGCAGCCTGGGGAAACGTTCAACTTGCCTTCATTCATTCCGTGTGTCGTACGGCGGCTGACCCCCCGCCCCCCCGCGTCCAGGACGCGTCTGTGGATTGGGTTAATTAGACCAACGAGCGGTCGGTGCTGAGTGGGTCGGGCCCACACCACATTAATCACGCTAAACGAGCGGCGGCGCCGCGCGCACCGCAGGGGGAGGGGCCTAACGGGGGCGGGGGAGGGGCATAACGAGACATTTTCACTTGAAAGCTGACTTTAGCAGTGACTCCAGAAGGAGTCCGGCGTGAGTGAGAGTCACGTCTGGTCCTAAATGTAAAACCTGATCGTTAGACGTTGATCAGCTGATCAATAACTCCTGTCCCCCCCCCACAGACGGTGAGCCGTCACTTCAGGAACATCCCGGTGAACGAGAAGGAGACGCTCACCTACTTCATCTACATGGTGAAGAGTAGCAAGAGCCGCCTGGACCAGAAGGGCGACGGCGGCAAACCGCTGGACTAACGTCAGCCACGCCCACACATCGCCATCGGCAACAACCGCCAGACCCAGCTCCTCCCACTGCTCTGCCTTCGTCCCACTACTACCCACCCCCCCCACCTCCAGAGGACTCGCAGGAGGAGAATCGACGGCGGCGTTTCCCATGTCCTCCCCTCCGTCGAGGACCAGGACTCGCTCGGCGGGGTCGCCGTCGCCATGACGACACTGAACTGTGGATATGTACAGAAACTGGCCGTGTACAGACGTAGCTGCCTTAAGAGTTGAAAACAAACACGTTACGCTCGTTCCCTTTGTTTCTGAAGTCTATGCCAAACAGGAAGTGTTATCGTTTGATGGATCGGCGCCGCCTCCGCTGACACGCATCCAACACGGGAGTCACGTCTACAACACACGCAATCAGTTCCAGCTGCACGCCACGCGTTCAGAGACCGCTAATGTTGTTTAGTTCAGCCGTAAATCGTCTGAAGTCGTTCGTCTGATTTACATTCTAACACCTTTTTGTTTCCACGGCGATGATTTAATGTAATTCTTCATGGTTTAGTTTTTAAAGACGTCGCGACCAATCAGGACGCTCATCTGCCCGACGATCAGCTGAGGGATGGAGGCTGGTTTAAAACCCAAACCCTTCCAGGTGGTGACGGCTGATGGAGCTAACAGCGTTAGCTCACTGCTACGACAACCTCGCGCCGCTTAGCGTTGTCTCAGTCGTTACGGGTCGGAGAGCGTCGTGTTGGTTGAGGCTGAATCCGTCATAAACAACCTGGAGAACAACCTGGTTACATCCTGGTTACCTGGACGGACATTAGCGTCGGTTGGGCTCCGCAGCTGGTCGTAGCGTCGTTAGCGGCTTGCTGCGCTAAAACATGTTGTTTTGCTTCCTATCTGATCCGTGATGTCATTGGACGGCTGCTGACACGCCTCCAGGCGGCGGCGCTTGAGGCTAACTCGTGTTCAGACGCATGACGGGCGATACTGACCTCTGTGTCGTCGCCACGGCGACGTTGGAGCTGCTGGATTGTTTTGTTTTAACTTAGCCGCCTTGATGCTACAGGAAACACCTGGAAGCAACTCACCTGTTTTTAGTGACGGTCGTCTGACGGAGCTCCTGAAAGGTTTGACATTTATCCCATCATGCATTTCACTCTGCACCAAAAGTGGAGTCATTCAAACCGATTCTAAAACATGACCCCCCACCCCCACACACACACACACATCGTCACACATCTCACGTACTTCTGGTGTCTGTTCTGTTTGGCCTGTAGTTTTGTTAGCGTCGTGTAGAAAACACTTTAAACTTTATTAACACTTTGGCCGGACATCATTTAACCCTTGTTGTATTAGAACGTATTTAAATCCGGCTGCTTGTTGCCTCTGATGGAAGAATAAATGTATTGTACAGTCCGCGTCAGTCTGGTCTTTATGGCGCGTCTGGCTGCAGTAGCATCCACCCACCACCAGGGGTCTCTGTGGGGCCTCCTGTCGGATGTGGGCCCCTGCTCCTGAAATTCACCTTTTTCTGATGGTTTTGTAGCAACATCAATAGAACACACCAACGCTCTGAAGACGAGGCTCCTCAACAAAGTGGAAAAAATAGAATTTCACTCAAACCTCAAAATTTGTCATCCAATTTTTGACAACACGATTCCAAAGAAATTATTTTTATTTAAAAGGTTTTAACTCCACCGAGGAAGAGGAGCAGCCACACGAGAGATTAATGTCGAATACATTGTGAAGTAATAATTTGTGATGTTGTTTTTATGAGACAGGAGGGAGTTAGAAGAAATTATTCTGATTGACGACCCGAGACGCACAAATGAAAAACAGGCTTTACAGCAGTTTTATTTCCAAATGAAATATTTATTATAAAAATTTACAGCTGCAAAAAAAAAAAAAAAATCCATCAGAGTTCTCGGGCGAGGAGGCTCAGATGATGACGGTCCAGCTTTGGGTCGCCGTGAGTCATGTGATCTGGCACCCTGGATTCAGGGGCCGAACCTCGTCTGAATGTCCGTGTTTAGACGTCTCCTTCAGGTCAGACGTCCCGCTGGACGTTTCATTAGTTTTATCCCAGGACCAAATAGTTCTACACTGCTTCCCCGGAACCCCCCCCTCAAAGGCCCCTGAGGGTCCCTGGACCCCACCTTGCAAACCTTTAAATTAGCAGAAAAGCACAGGAACACACTGAGAGTTTTAGAGCCTTTTAAAAGTTCTCAGGTCGTAAAATAAAATGAGCATACATCACAAATTCTGATATTTTTTAACAAGGTTTTTAAACGGGATTTATAAAAATGTGTAAAATCTGTCCTGTGGTGAACGGGACCCGAGAAAATAAAAACCTTGATAGGATCTTAAAATCAATTAAATGTTGTTTGCTAAGATAGAAATCCAAATTTGTAATAAATAATTTTTGACTGAACAAATAAATGGAAAATATGTGTTGAGAATTTGTAACTATTGGAAGCTATTAAATTGTTTTTAGTCACTTTTAAATATTTTTTTCATAAAGAAAACAAACTCAGCCACAGCTGGGTGTCATAAAATAATTCATTTATTAAGGAACTAAATATAACTTCACATCCGGGTTACATTTCATCCACATTGCGCACAGGAGTAAAGGTCTAAGTCTTTGACATGTCGGTGTGAACGCGTCAACGTTCAGTCTGGTTTCAGTGACGTCATCTGAGGTAGATCAGTTCATTCTATACAGTCAACGGAGCTGCAGGTGACAGTACGGAAGCTCAGCGGGGACAAAAGTGTCGGGAAGATCCGTCAATTTGAGCGGGAAGCCGCGGAAATCAGGAAGAAGGCTGTCCGGAGGACTGCCTGTCCGAAAATCCTTTATCTTCGTAATAATTAATTAGTCTGATTTGATTTAATTTTTTAATGTACATTTTTAACTGAGCTCACAGGTGTGGTGAACATTTATCCTCCCCGTGACGTGAAAACAGCTCACGACACGTCAAACTGGGACCGGCGGGGATGCTGATGGCCATCTTGTTTCTGATTGGACACCTGTTGCGCAGCATCAACAGGAAGACACTCCGCGGCCTCCGGTCGCATCTCCCGGTCCATCTGACGGGAAAACCCGCCGCACCCTCCCGGTTACCGGAGCTAGAAGAAGTCAGTCATTCACGGCGTTCGGTGTGACGCGGAGGTCTCCCGGTGACGTCAGGGTTTGGAGCCACAGCGGCGCCATGTTGGAGGTGAGTGACGTCAATGACGTGCGTTCAGTGGCAAGAGGACAAAAATAGAACGTATTTAAAATAAAAATCGTATTAAAAATAAAAATCCGGCGTTACAGTAAAGCGGACCAATGCTGCGTTCAAGGCGCCGTAAACTCTCGGATTTGGGAGTGTCTGAGCTACACGATCAACTCAGGACAGAACGGGTGACCTGATGCTAATCAATAATCAAGTTCCTATCAGTGGAGCAGGAGCACGTTAGGAAGGTAATAATAATACACTTATAATGGTTATCGAACCATATCAATAGGAAATTATTGTTAAATTAATTAGTTTGTGTTGAAGCAAAAATGTGACCCAACTTTAAATCATGTCGTCGGATATTTTTCTACATTTTTCTATTTTCAATTGAACCTGAACGCAACGAGAGGCTGAAGGTAAAACACGATAAGGTGTGTCGCGTGTGTGACGTCATATACGAGAAATCAGTCATTAACAGAGTTTAATTAGTTCCGTGGAGAATGAGGAAAATTCATCCCATTTATTTTGTTTTTGAATTAATTAATTTTTTTAATTTATTTTGTTTTTTAATTTATTTTGTTTTTGAATTTATTTAGTTTTTTAATTTATTTTGTTTTTGAATTTGTTTTGTTTTCACCGTTAACCTGAGCCGCGAGCCTCGAGACGGAATCAGCCAATCAGGCGTCTTTATTTCAGTTAATATCGGATCAATTATTCCCATAAAAAGCCTCAACGTTCCAAATGTTTTTTTTTTTTAATCGTAAAACCGGTTTGAACCGGTTAGGATAGACCAAAACCAGATTTAATGTTCCTTTAGAAATAGTTTATTTCACTCACACAAAAAACAAACAACACGCGTCTTGAGAAAGTTCCGTTAGGATGAGAGAATTCAATTATGCTCAACATTAAATAGTTTTAAAGTTCATAAATGTTTTAAGGAAAAATTCAGCATTTAATTTGATGCTCCTTTTAAATTTTAAATGCTGTGATGAAATTCCGCAAATATTAATTCAAATCAAAACATTGGTAATTTTTTATCGCTAATTTATTTGTTCATTTAATTACTTCATGGTGTTTTCATGTCTGACTAATGCAGTTTATATATTTTTAGAATATTAATTTTCTTTCCGTCTTAGATTTAATGTGAGAAGCTGCGGAGCAACAATTTACCTTCAGGAATCAAAGTATTTAAATTCTGAATTAACGCATTAAAATTAAAATAAATGTGTTTTTGCGATTTAACTCAATGGTTGGTGTGGGGGGGTGCCCAAAGTATTATTCTGAATTTTTAATGAGTTAAATAAATATTTTCTCCTCCAGACTGCACACACACACACACACACACACACACACACACACACACACACACACACACACACACACACACACACACACACACACACACACACACATTGTGTTCAGCTGATTAAAGTCTGAGTCAAATAGATTTTTAAGCCCCTTTGGCTCCAAACCCTCTCGGTGTAATTTATTCATTTTCTGCGCCGTCACATGTTCGAGCCCCCCAGCCCGACGCCAGATAACATTTTAGGGGAGACAGATGTTTTCCGACACGGGGGCCACATCTGGCCCGCAGGACCGGAGCGGAAACATCAAAAGTTAAAAAAACAAAAAACACAAATATCAAGTCGGTTGTAAAGCACCGGAGCCCCCCCTCCCCCCGGTGTTTGTTTGTTTGTTTGTTTGTTTGTCCGGTTCTCCCACGCGGTGCGCGTCACTGCGCGCTGCGGTGTGTTCGGTTCAGTCAGTGGTTTTGATCAGAATGGGGGGGTTGGGGTTGGGTTGTGGGGGGGTCACTGGTTGAGCTCCAGAGCCCAGACCTGCTGCGGCCACCCGGTCCGGCCCTTCGCCTTCTTCTCGGGCCCCAGAGGCTCCTGGGGGCCCTCGGTCTGCGCAGAAACACCACGTTAGTCCCGCGTCCCCCCGCGACACTCATTCACACGTTCACGCGGATCGATCCGGCGCTGTGACGCCATCAGGGCTGTGACGTCACACAACAACAACTAACGACAGAAACAGACACGGAATAAAGGAGAAGCGGCTCGAGTTAGACTGAGTTTAACTAAACCCGCGAGTCAGGATTAAAACTAAGTGCTGGGTTTTCATTTGGACTAGGATTAAAATGAAAAACTAAACTTAACTTGAATTAACCGTCTGGCTTTTTGTTAACTGTAAACCAAACACTGAGCCGTCATTAGAGACAAACAGTTTGTTCGTCATTGAAATCAAATGAGACGGAATTATTTAATTATAGTGAAACTAAAGTCCAGTTTATTTAGAGCTGTGATGATTCTATAAATATATTTAAGGTCATCCATTGTTGAGATGTATTTATTGTTGTGATCCAGGTTGTGATTTTTTAAGAACTTCTATAGAGTCATAATAAATTTATTATTAACTGGTTTCCATTGTCTGGGGTCAAAGGTTATGGGTTTAAAATCAATTAGATCCACTGGTTTTGAAGCCAAACTTTTTCTTCTGTCTGATTCCAGTTTGCGTGGGATTAATTTAGCAAAATATGAAATAAAATTAATAAAATAAATTTGACGATGAACTACTAACATGTTTAATAAATATAAACATGTTTAATTTGTGTTTCCAATTTTTCAGCTGTCGGGGAAATGTGTACGAATTTTTTTGTCAGGGATTGTAATTAAAATAAAAAATGTAATAATAATTAAATGTGTAATTTTATTTGTAGATTATAACCTGACCCAGACTAAATCAATCTGTAATTTTTTTAAACTCCTGGATGTTTTCCTCCTCACATCGACCGGCCCGTTCATCACGACTCACCGGCTCCCGTTTCCTCTTCAGGTCCCGGTTGTCAAATTTCTTAATTTCGGCCTTGAAGGCCTCCGTCTCCCCGGAGTCTTTGGCCAGCACCTCCATCAGGTAGGCGATGTAGCTGGTGGCCAGGCGCAGCGTCTTGATCTTGGACAGCTTGGTGTCGGCCGGCACGTTGGGGATACACTCCCGCAGCTCGGCGAAGGCCGTGTTGATGCTCTCCGTCCGCCGCCGCTCCTTCTTCGGCCCGGACGTCCTCCGCTTGCCCATCCCCGGCTGGAGCCCCTCCAGGCGGCCGTCGTGCGTCGCCCCCGGCGCGCCCAGCTCCGCGGCCGGGTAGGGGGGCTGCAGCGGGAAGTCCGGCGGAACCTCCCCGTGGTTCACCACCCAGCTCTGGAAGTAGGGCGCGTCCTGGTGGCACCGCTGCACGAACGGGAAGGGGTCGTGCATCAGGTGGTGGTGATGCTGGTAGCCCCCGATCAGGTTCATGGCGGGAGGGGTGGCTGGGGGGGTCGCTGCCGTGGTCTCCGTGGGCTTCTGTCCGCCGCTCTGCCTCTCTGCTCCGCGTTAAGACGGGTCCCTGAACGCACCAGCGAGCCGCGCCGCCCGCCTTTACATCGTCCTTCCTGCCGGAAGCGGCTTCAGAATCAGGCCGGAAAAAGTGAGTAATCCCTGGGAGCGGGTGGAGCGATCCTCCCGGTGGCGGCTCGGTTCCCGGTTCCCGGAGCGCTGCGCTCTGAGCCGCGGAGAAATTGGAGCCAGATGAAGGTGAGAGGCCCCCAGGTTTATATGATTGGGACGTGAGCGTGGGAAGGAGGCAGCCAATGGAGGAGGGCGGCGGGGCGGGAGGAGGGTCCGGAGGGTTGCGCCATCCCGATGGAGGGAGCGGAGCCCGGAGACGAACCGGCAGACGGGAGGAGAGACCGTCTGGGGGGGTTCATTAAGAATATTTACATGTGGTGGTTTGGTTTGGAGAGATTTTACGCGCAGAAATTACGCGTCAGAAATTGGCCGAGGGGGCGATTGTTGCGTTCAAGGGGTGGAAATAATAAGTTGAGATATTTTATTTGTCACTTCAAATGCATCCAAACAAAAATAGGGATTATAATCTGGAATAACGTTCAACTCTGAGGCAGGAAATGAGGGAATAATGAGGAATCCTGAGTGTGGGTGAATCCACGTGAATATTCTATAAAAATAATTATATTAAATGAAAACACATTAATTCGGTGTTTCACGTTCTGTCAAACCTAAAACTAATGTTCCTCCCTGCGTCCTGACGCGCGTCCAATCCGGTTCCATATTTGCTCCGGTGCGTAACGACCGGCTCAGATTCTCCTGTTCCAGGAATAATAATCCTGGGGAGTGTAAATGAGATTATTTAGTGACAGTCGTCATACCTCAGCAGTATAAGGAAAGGCCTGTGGGTTACACACACACACACACACACACACACACACACACACACACACACACACACACACACACACACACACACACACACACCATCTTATCTCCATCACCTAAAAACATTATCCCATTACATCACGTGACCCTGACTTCTGCTTCTTATCTAAATACTCCATAAATCACGAGGTGTCGCGCGCTTACGTGGATTCCATAAAAGCCTCGCGCGCTGCTCCGTTTTTCCCGCCACGGCCCGTCTCACCGTCCGCCGGTGCGCGGATGGATATCCGTCAATCCGCTCCGGTCTCTGTGAATAATCCCATCATTTCTGGGGCCATAAAATCATCCGCACTCAGCACCCCCCCCCCCCCGTCAGGTGGAAATATTTCACAAATAAATAATAAGTTTCTCCTTTCCTACAGTTTCCGCGGAGGGACGCAGTAATTCTAACGCGCTGCTCTCACTTTAATGCATCATTAATTTCCCCTCATGGTGCGTTCACGGCCACCCGACTCTCTGTGTTTATGTGTTTTTATAAGTTTGAAGGATCTGAACTCTTTCCTGTGGCGGAGCGGGAGAAACCGGAGGAGCAGGCTTCAAACCGAATTAACCCCTAATCCGGATTCTAATTATGGGCCTAATAAATAATCTGATGATGACATTCCTACTGTGTGTGTGTGTGTGTGTGTGTGTGTGTGTGTGTGTGTGTGTGTGTGTGTGTGTGTGTCTCACCGGAATATCAGGCAGGAAACACCAGGAACAGATGTGGGAAAAATCATTTTAATGCTGGGATTTAAAATAAATTCAAAAATATTTAGAATAACTTTATTTAAAAAATTTTTTTAATTTTTTTTCTTGATTCAAACAACAAAAGAAAATTTTCAACAATTTAAAATCTGACGTGTTTGAAATGAACCCACTGTGTGAAGAGAATTTCAGCGATATTTAAAATTCTCTGCTCTGTTTTTGAAAGAAATGTGACCCCCTCCTTCCAGACCTGACCCCCCTACGATTTACTGAAGTCCGTCTACCTAACAAACACAGCAGTGATAAACGCCATCTCTCCTCGGTCGGTGGTTTCTGTCCTGCTGACAGTCGGACGCCGTCGGGGAAATGAAGGAGACGTTGGATCTGGAGCCGCTGGTTAGACGAGTGTTTGTGTTCCAGAGGCCTCACAACGGGTCTGGGGGGGTTACAACGGGTCCGGGGGGTCACAACGGGTCCGGGGGGCTACAACGGGTCTGGGGGGTTACAACGGGTCCGGAGGGTTACAACGGGTCCGGGGGGTTACAACGGGTCCGGGGGGTTACAACGAGTCCGGAGGGGTTACAACGAGTCCGGAGGGGTTACAACGAGTCCGGAGGGGTTACAACGAGTCCGGGGGGGTTACAACGAGTCCGGGGGGGTTACAACGAGTGAAGAATGAACACGTTAAACCGTTAAAGTTCAGTCTGAGGGAGAGGAAAGAATCCAGCTCACAAAACGTTTCCTTTCCCTTCAAATCTGGTTTCAGGTCGACGTCCAGGACGACTGCAACCCAGAACCCAGAACCGAACCCGGTCCAGGTGTGAAGGAGGGCCCCGGCGCTGAGGACCAGGTCCCCCAGGTAACGTTTGTCCGTTTAGTCAGAACTGAATCTGGTTTAGAACCAGTGACTCCTCTGGACCCCCCCCCAAAGACCCCCACCGGGTCCGGCTTTAAAACACACAGGATTCAGACACAAAGTCCAGAAGGGCACAAAGTGGCCCTCAGGGCCCCCGTAGGGCCCCCGTAGGGCCCCCGTAGGGCCCCCGTAGGGCCCGCGCTAGCGTCTCAGTGTACAGACCGCCTCACGTGGACGTTGAGATCCTGATAAAACAGGTTTCCCTCCTGGGGGGCTCTAGAACATCGACTGAATGTTCAGACATTTTATTTTATCTGTGTTCAGAACGAGCTCCAGATGTCAGACGGGAATAACGGCTCTTCTGTCGCCGTGGCGACGAAGCAGGAGCTCCAGCCTGACGACACGAGTCCGTTTTAACCTTTAAAGGTGTGTTTGTTTCTGCGTCCGGCGGGGGGGGCGTTAACCATCTGGATCCGGTTTGATCCGGATGCAGGTCCGATTGTTTATCACCTCCACCGATTTGTTTGTTTGTTTACCAGCAGATCATAAACAAAACCGGTTCCACGAGGTGGGGGCGGAGCCACGACTCTCGTTTGGTTTAACGCAAACAAAGGAGGAATTATTTTACGTTTTTAACGTCACTGGAATAAAAACCAACACGGAGTCACAACCGACCACATCCGACCGCTTCATGTAGTTAGCTTCATGTAGCATCAGTTAGCTTCATGCAGCATCAGTTAGCTTCATGTAGCGCCAGTTAGCTTCATGTAGCGTCAGTTAGCTTCATGCAGCATCAGTTAGCTTCATGCAGCATCAGTTAGCTTCATGTAGCGTCAGTTAGCTTCATGTAGCGTCAGTTAGCTTCATGTAGGATGGAGATAGTTGAGCTGTTGTCACACAGTTCTTATACATTGACCTAAATGAATCTCGTCTTTGTTCTGGAAGACGAGACGTTTCATCACTTTTCCGCCTCGAGGGTCTCGGGTCAGCTGGGCGAGAGGCGGGGTACACCCTAGGTGAGATGCCAGCTCACACAGCAGACAAACACTATTACTCTGTGGAGTTTGTATGTTCTCCTACATAGACACGGGAATTGAACCCAGAACCTTCTGGCAGCAGCGCTAACAGCAGCGCCAACCGCAGCGCTAACAGCAGCGCTAACCGTAGCGCTAACAGCAGCGCTAACCGTAGCGCTAACAGCAGCGCTAACCGTAGCGCTAACAGCAGCGCTAACTGCGCGTTACGTTTAAAGTGCTTTGAAGTTGTGAACAGATGATGTTGATTGAATTCACGGCGGCTCTGATGTCGTTACGTCAGTAAAATAATTACTTTACTGAACTCACCTTCAGTCCTCATTTAAATATAAAATACATATAAAGACAACAACACAGCTAACGGTCAGGATCGTACCATCCATCCACCACACCCACAGCGCCACCAGCCATTACACATAAATACACTTGTTTCTGCTGTGGACTCCACCGTTCTGCTTGTTGTGTTTTTAGCCGTTTGTTAGCATTTTGGTGGTTAAAGTTCAGAAAAAACAACCCCAACAAAATGCATTCTGGTCCTGGATCAGGATCAGGATCAGGATCAGGATCTGGATCTGGATCAGGGTCGTTCACACCCGTCAGCACAGACAGACCTGTGTGATAGAACGGATTTAAGGATTAAACGCGTTGATTTTTATGGACTCCTGCTGACAAACGAACAAACAACAGGAGATGGGGGGGGGTTGTAAACAAAGCGGATCGGCTGAGCGACTGTTTACCCCCCCACCCCGCCCCGCCCCGCCCCCGTCACCCTGAAACACTCCATGATCCTCCAGAAGGAGAAGCTGACAGTGTCGATTAAGACGTCCAGAACGCAGAGACGAAACCCAAGCCGCCCCCCAACCCCCCCTCCACTTTTACCTTTTCTTCTGCTCTGCTATCGTCAGAGGTGCTGAAAGACCTTCGCTGCAGTAATAGCCCCCCCCCATACCCTCCCCACCCCCGCCTGCAGGGGAAACGTCCAAAATAGGTCAGGATCCGTGGTCGTGTTGGGATCGTCCTGGTGAACGTTTGTGTCGTCGTGGCGATGGTGGCCACCCCCCCCCCTTCAGACGCTGACCCTCAGCACCGCTCCTCCAAACAAACCTCCGTCCCGTTTCCGAGGGGGGGGCCAAACGCCGCCGTCGAGCGAGTGTTTATGGGCCGGCGCTCCTGCAGCACGTCGGCCTCTGGCGAGCGTCGACGCTACGCTACGCTAATCAAACCCCCCGCCCCCCCCACTGGGAAACGTGGCCAAACTGGGTCAGGCCACGGCGGCGGCCAAGTGGCTGATGGGAGGAAAACGGCGAGGGCTGGAGTGGAGTTGGTGTGAGATCATCTCGTGTTCAAGGTCTCAGGAAGAGTTTCAGCGCGCCGGGGTCAGAGGTCAAGAGCGTCGAGTCACGTGATCGCCAGAGTCGCTTTGGTCGGCAGCGGGTCTGTTATGTTGTTTTCATGTTTATTTTCCCTCATGAACCAATGTGTGGAGGGGGCGGAGTCAGGGTTCCTTTAATTGTTGTGGAGGCGTCGCTGTAGTTCCACCTCCGGGCCAGCAGAGGGAGCAGCGGCTCAAAACGTAGAAGTTAACGTCTGCTAGCAGTTAGCGGCTCCTACATTTGTGTGTAGCCAATTAATTCATTTTTCTAAATTTCATTTCTGAGTTGGGACTCCTCCTCTGGTTATGGTCGACGCCCACTGGGGGCGGGGCAACGGGTAGACCTGTGGATTTGTCAGGAGAGGTACACGACCCCCGGAGGATTTACTCACTACTTTTAAACTAGTCTCTACCTCAGATGATTCATTTTTCTTCGGGTTTGTTCTCCAGGTTGGGGTTATCTCAGTCATAGTTTCTAGTTTCATTTGTTTTAAAATCGATCTTGTAATTTCATTTTTTAAATTCTTCGTTCCTCGTTAATTCCTTCCAGAACCGCCCACGGAAGACTAAATTCTGCGATAGAGCAACAAACTATTTATCTTATTATTTACAGTAATTTAAACGTCAATGAACCCCCCCATACTGACATGAAACCACCTTCTGTCTGTTACCTTTAACTGATGGACTGTTTAATTGTTTGTTCATCAATAATTCCTGTAGACGTTTGATTTAGAGTCAGGACAAATTCTTCTTCTCAAATTTAATATTTGAAAACTAAGAATTATTTTTTGTATCTAATTTATTATTTTTAGCATCGGTGTTTATTTCTAGAAGTTTCTTCTTTCAGTGCTGTAATTTAATAAAATAGATTTTTACTGATTTTTACCACTAGTTTCCCTGCAGGGATTAAAGTCAGTATATAAAGTTAAAAAGTCAAGTGAAAATATTTTAATTTTGAGCTCTGTTGTGGAACACTGACCCGTCTCTGATTGGTTGACCCCCCCCCCCCCCCCGTTAGTTTGAGGCCCCAGACTCTTTCTTGTGTGTCGCTGAGGAGCTTTTCCAGATCATTTCCTTTTACTGCGGCCACTTCTCCCCCGTTATCTGCTGCTTATCTGGGCCACGATCCTCCAGAAGCTTCTTTCTTCTCCTCTGCGTTTGGTTCTGGGTGATAATAGGCCGTCGTCTCCCTGGACGTCTGCTGCTCTGACCGCCGTAATTCTGCCGTCCTCAGCCAATAAAGATAAGAGGAGCGCTGGAATGTGGAGGTGGAGGTGGCAGGAACGCTAACGGGTTAGCAGAGACGCTAACGGGTTAGCACAGACGCTAATGGGCCAGGTCCACCCGTCAGTAAAGTTGAACTGGTCTAACTCTGAAACAACCCCCCGGGTTTCAAACCAGTCTCTTCTTCAGGGGTTTTAAACCAGCGGTTCTCAAACGTGTTTGTGTCACGGACCAGTTTCATCCAAGACGTGTCAAACTCAAGGCCCGGGGGCCAATTATGGCCCGCCACATCAGGTTATGTGGCCCGTGAGAGCATAAAGCTAGTAATAAATTCAGTTATTTAACATTAAGGAGTAGTTACATTTAGTTACATTACACTGAGTTACATTTAGTTACATTACACTGAGTTACATTTAGTTACATTAAGGAGTAGTTACATTTAGTTACATTACACTGAGTTACATTTAGTTACATTTATTAGTTACATTAAGGAGTAGTTACATTTAGTTACATTACACTGAGTTACATTTAGTTACATTTATTAGTTACATTAAGGAGTAGTTACATTTAGTTACATTACACTGAGTTACATTTAGTTACATTTATTAGTTACATTAAGGAGTAGTTACATTTAGTTACATTTAGTTACATTTATTAGTTACATTAAGGACTAGTTACATTTAGTTACATTACACTGAGTTACATGTGGACCTTTGAGGACAGCCGTGATGCTGATGTGGAGATGAGTTCTTAGACTCAAAGATAATTTCACTGAGGGCCACATCAACATCACAGCTGTAATCAAAGGACCAGATGTAACTAATAAATGTAACTCAGTGTAATGTAACTAAATGTAACTACTCCTTAATGTAACTAATAAATGTAACTAAATGTAACTCAGTGTAATGTAACTAAATGTAACTACTCCTTAATGTAACTAATAAATGTAACTAAATGTAACTCAGTGTAATGTAACTAAATGTAACTACTCCTTAATGTAACTAATAAATGTAACTAAATGTAACTCAGTGTAATGTAACTAAATGTAACTACTCCTTAATGTAACTAATAAATGTAACTAAATGTAACTCAGTGTAATGTAACTAAATGTAACTACTCCTTAATGTAACTAATAAATGTAACTAAATGTAACTCAGTGTAATGTAACTAAATGTAACTACTCCTTAATGTAACTAATAAATGTAACTAAATGTAACTCAGTGTAATGTAACTAAATGTAACTACTCCTTAATGTAACTAATAAATGTAACTAAATGTAACTCAGTGTAATGTAACTAAATGTAACTACTCCTTAATGTAACTAATAAATGTAACTAAATGTAACTCAGTGTAATGTAACTAAATGTAACTACTCCTTAATGTAACTAATAAATGTAACTAAATGTAACTCAGTGTAATGTAACTAAATGTAACTACTCCTTAATGTAACTAATAAATGTAACTAAATGTAACTCAGTGTAATGTAACTAAATGTAACTACTCCTTAATGTAACTAATAAATGTAACTAAATGTAACTCAGTGTAATGTAACTAAATGTAACTACTCCTTAATGTAACTAATAAATGTAACTAAATGTAACTCAGTGTAATGTAACTAAATGTAACTACTCCTTAATGTAACTAATAAATGTAACTAAATGTAACTCAGTGTAATGTAACTAAATGTAACTACTCCTTAATGTAACTAACAAATGTAACTAAATGTAACTCAGTGTAATGTAACTAAATGTAACTACTCCTTAATGTAACTAATAAATGCAACTAAATGTAACTCAGTGTAATGTAACTAAATGTAACTACTCCTTAATGTAACTAATAAATGTAACTAAATGTAACTCAGTGTAATGTAACTAAATGTAACTACTCCTTAATGTAACTAATAAATGTAACTAAATGTAACTCAGTGTAATGTAACTAAATGTAACTACTCCTTAATGTAACTAACAAATGTAACTAAATGTAACTCAGTGTAATGTAACTAAATGTAACTACTCCTTAATGTAACTAATAAATGTAACTAAATGTAACTCAGTGTAATGTAACTAAATGTAACTACTCCTTAATGTAACTAATAAATGTAACTAAATGTAACTCAGTGTAATGTAACTAAATGTAACTACTCCTTAATGTAACTAATAAATGTAACTAAATGTAACTCAGTGTAATGTAACTAAATGTAACTACTCCTTAATGTTAAATAACTGAATTTCTGACTGATTCTAGTTCCAAACATTACAGTTAGACAGAAAAAACATGTTTGTTTGTTTCTCTGTTCTAACATAAATCCTTTTCATTTGTCAGGTTATTAAACCCACAGAACTCCATCAATCAAGGATCAAACTATCAATCAATAAAGAAAAATAACATCAGACACAAGTTAGGACATTAACTTTGTTCACTACGTTTAGTCAGAGTTAAGATGGGCTGAACTACTGCATTGTGGGAAATGTAGTTTTGGTGAAAACACAGTTCTGACCTACAGTCAACCCTCGGTTTTCGAACATAATCCGTTCCAGAAGGCTGTTCGAAAAGCGAAACTATTTTTCCCTTTATAATTAACGTAAATAATTTTAATCCGTTCCAAGTCTAAAAAAGTTTTTTTAACTATTTTACACCATAAACTGTACTGTTTACTGTTTACCATAAATAAAAAGGGGTAGAAATAGACGCTGTGTTTTATTTTAATAAAAGATATCCTATCGAACTTAGAACACGAATGCGCTACGGAGGAAGCATCCTGGACAGTTCGCTCGGCTCCCGAGTGAGTCGCGTTCAGGTACGCTCAGGTACATTCAGGTACGCTCAGGTACGCTCCCGAGTGAGTCGCGTTCAGGTACGCTCAGGTATGTTCAGGTACATTCAAGTACGCTCAGGTACGCTCCCGAGTGAGTCGCGTTCAGGTACGCTCAGGTACACTCGGTTTATTTCGGTTCGGTCGAGACACGAATTTTGGTCGAGTTGAGAGACGTACAATTCTCTGATTTTCTGGTCGAAAACCGATTTGGTCGAGAACAGAAGCGTTCGAAAGCCGAGGTCTGACTGTATTTATTTTTAAACACTCTGAACTATAATGCTCTCGGGGGCCACATTAAATGATGTGGAGGGCCACATTTGGCCCCCGGGCCTTGAGTTGACACATGTGGTCTAAAACAATATTTAACGGACCTTCAGTGGCTGGATCACCAGGACGCTGTAATAATAATCAATCACCAGTGGTCTGATGTCAACAGACAATAAAACTTTATTCATAAAGTAATGATCAATATCTCTGTAAACCAAATTATTTTAGAACCAAAATTCTTTTTAATAATAAATCTCATAAACTGGATTTCAGTGATTGATGAGGTTCATTCTGAAATCTATTGACTTCCAATCAGTTGAAATCCTGATCATTTCTCTACCAAAGGCTGAACAATCAATAATAGTAATGAACTTCTCGTTGAAGCTCTGAGATGTTTTCATCAATAACTTTATTGATGACCTCGTGTCCATCGGGTCACACGGGACTCGTTTGTGTTGTGTTGCTGGTTGTCGTGACGACGACACAACTTTGATCTGGATGTGGATCTGGACCGTCATAAATCTGAGGCCGTCGGCGCTGAGCCTCTCCAGACGTCAGCAGGACCCGTTCCCCCGGGGGGGCAGACCCGTCCCTCGTTCCTCCTCCTCCTCCGTGTGTGAACGAGCTGCAGGAGGTGTGATCGGAGACGGGTTCTGGTTCTGGAGAGGTGGACCCGTCGGGAGTGTGTCATGTGACGGGATTAAAAAATGAGACAAAACCCCTCAGAGGCCACGAGGAGAATAATCTGAGGAGAATAATCTGAGGAGAATAATCTGAGGAGAATAATCTGAGGAGAATAATCTGAGGAGAATAATCTGAGGAGAATAATCTGAGGAGAATAATCTGAGGAGAATAAATTGAAGAGAACATCCTGCTAATCTCAGGATGGAGCTTGGAGAACCAAAGGTTTGACCTCAGGTCATGTGACTAAAAAGGTAAAATAAGGTTTAGTCTTTGACCTACACGTGACAGAAGTAAGTCTGGGGGTTTGACTTTAACTCCTGAGTCCTGAAGGCTGACCCCCCCACTGCCCCCCACCCCACCCCACAGCCCCCCCAGTCCAGAATTTATGGTCGTCTTCACTCCTGAACCTCATCAAAGTTTCAGGAAAATCTGTGGAGCAGATTTTTCATCAAGGGGGCGGGTCAGGTGGGGGGGTGATTTTTAAAATCACGTTTATTCATAAAAACCAAATACAAAAAAAACACTTTGAAATAAAATCCAGACGAGAATCTCACAAACATGAGTCGTCATCTCAAAACCAACACGGAGGATTTTTAACAGAAAGTGTTTAAATATTAACATAAAGAGGACACGCTGTAAAAAACAAGACGCGTTAAAAAACAAGACACTGTAAAAAACAAGACGCGTTAAAAAACAAGACACTGTAAAAAACAAGACGCGTTAAAATATAACCAAATGTCTCCGTTAGGATGTCACTTTACAGAGACCTGACCAATGAAACACAAGAAACATCCCATCAGATCTGTCACTCATCACACACACACACACACACACACACACACACACACACACACACACACACACACACAGGTCTGGCTCTGGACCACCGGCGGGTGGACTCTAATGGTTTCACAACAGCAGTTTTAACAGCGGGGGGGCTCAAGGGGGGGTTTAGGGGGCGTGGGGGGGCTTGGGGATGAGGGGGGGGCTGCTCTGTGTCAGACAGGGCCGGAGGCTGACAGTCAAAACACAACATAAAGATTTGACCTTTACGAGGAGGAGGCGGAGCCTCCAGGAGGAGGCGGAGCTTTCATACGACACACTCGACTCAGCGTTTAATGATTCGTTTCATTGGTTTCTGTAAACGGAGTGAAACACCAGTGTTACCATCACCAGTGTCCAGGTGTGATTAGTGTCCAGGTGTGATTAGTGTCCAGGTGTGATTAGTGTCCAGGTGTGATTAGTGTCCAGGTGTGATTAGTATTCAGGTGTGATTAGTGTTCAGGTGTGATTAATGTTCAGGTGTGATTAGTATTCAGGTGTGATTAGTGTTCAGGTGTGATTAGTATTCAGGTGTGATTAGTGTTCAGGTGTGATTAGTATTCAGGTGTGATTAGTATTCAGGTGTGATTAATGTTCATGTGTGATTAGTATTCAGCTGTGATTAGTATTCATGTGTGATTAGTATTCAGGTGTGATTAGTATTCAGGTGTGATTAGTATTCAGGTGTGATTAGTGTTCAGGTGTGATTAATGTTCAGGCGTGATTAGTATTCAGGTGTGATTAGTATTCATGTGTGATTAGTATTCAGGTGTGATTAGTATTCAGGTGTGATTAGTGTTCAGGTGTGATTAATGTTCAGGTGTGATTAGTATTCAGGTGTGATTAGTGTTCAGGTGTGATTAGTGTTCAGGTGTGATTAGTGTTCAGGTGTGATTAGTATTCAGGTGTGATTAATGTTCAGGTGTGATTAGTGATCAGGTGTGATTAATGTTCAGGTGTGATTAGTATTCAGGTGTGATTAGTATTCATGTGTGATTAGTATTCAGGTGTGATTAGTATTCAGGTGTGATTAGTGTTCAGGTGTGATTAATGTTCAGGTGTGATTAGTATTCAGGTGTGATTAGTGTTCAGGTGTGATTAGTGATCAGGTGTGATTAGTATTCAGGTGTGATTAATGTTCAGGTGTGATTAGTGATCAGGTGTGATTAATGTTCAGGTGTGATTAGTATTCAGGTGTGATTAGTATTCATGTGTGATTAGTATTCAGGTGTGATTAGTATTCAGGTGTGATTAGTGTTCAGGTGTGATTAATGTTCAGGTGTGATTAGTGTTCAGGTGTGATTAGTGTTCAGGTGTGATTAGTGTTCAGGTGTGATTAGTATTCAGGTGTGATTAGTGTTCAGGTGTGATTAGTGTTCAGGTGTGATTAGTGATCAGGTGTGATTAGTGTTCAGGTGTGATTAGTGTTCAGGTGTGATTAGTATTCAGGTGTGATTAGTATTCAGGTGTGATTAGTGATCAGGTGTGATTAATGTTCAGGTGTGATTAGTGTTCAGGTGTGATTAGTGTTCAGGTGTGATTAGTGTTCAGGTGTGATTAGTATTCAGGTGTGATTAGTGTTCAGGTGTGATTAGTATTCAGGTGTGATTAGTGTTCAGGTGTGATTAGTGTTCAGGTGTGATTAGTGTTCAGGTGTGATTAGTGTTCAGGTGTGATTAGTGTTCAGGTGTCAGGACCAACAGGGTTAACCCCTCGTGGCGTCAGCTGATGGTGGGTCATGTAACAATAAGGCATGTCCTGATGATGTCATCATCCTGGTGACATCATCATGCGGTGTGAACGGACCTGATCCTGATGACCCGTCCTGCGTGTGTGAAGCTGTGTGGGACGCTGGGGGCTCCTGTCGTGGCGTTGGGGCTCATAATTGCCCGGCGGGCTGGGGTAGTTAAAGTGCTGTTTGTCCATTCATGGTCGCTGCTCATTAAACCCTCAATGGGCCCCAGATGTGGCCGCGCCCATTAGTTCTACCTGCGGGGGGCTTTGAGAGGTGAGCTTTCGGAAGCGGACCCCGACACCGGGGCGAGGGACCTTTTCCACGCAGGACCACCCAGGCGTGGCGGGGCCTCACTGTGGGCGGGGCCAGGAGGCGTCGGCTGCCGGTGGAGATCAAAGGGTTAACGGGTAGCTTAACGGAACGGTAGGCTCCGGTCTGAGGATCAGCTGCTGGTCCCTGAAGTCCAGCACCCATCTGGGCTGACAGACGGGGGGGGGGTGTAGGCAATATATAAGATATATAAGAGCTTTACCAGAGGACCAGCACCAGTTAGAACCACTTAGAACCACTTAGAACCAGGTTTCTGTGTAGTTTGGTACCAGGTGTAGTTTAGTACAGGTGTAGTTTAGTACAGGTGTAGTTTAGTACAGGTGTAGTTTAGGACCAGGTTTAGTTTAGGACCAGGTTTAGTTTAGGACCAGGTGTAGTTTAGTACAGGTGTAGTTTAGGACCAGGTTTAGTTTAGGACCAGGTTTAGTTTAGGACCAGGTGTAGTTTAGTACCAGGTGTAGTTTAGTACCAGGTGTAGTTTAGTACCAGGTGTAGTTTAGTACAGGTGTAGTTTAGGACCAGGTTTAGTTTAGGACCAGGTGTAGTTTAGTACCAGGTGTAGTTTAGTACCAGGTGTAGTTTAGGACCAGGTGTAGTTTAGGACCAGGTGTAGTTTAGTACCAGGTGTAGTTTAGGACCAGGTTTTTGCACCAGACCAATGGTTTCTGATGGTTCTACAGGCTTATGCTAATCTATAGTTTAGGTTAAGGTTAGTTAGTTGGGTGAAGATTAGTTAGTTAGTTAGTTAGTTAGTTAGTTAGTTAGTTAGTTAGTTAGTTAGGGTTAGTTGGATGGCCCCGAAATGAAGTTACACCATGTATTTAGACTGTTGCTATGGAAACCGTTATCTTCATGCAACAACAGCTGATAGAAGTTTGTGTCTTAATTTTTGTTATTTTGTTTAGAGTTTTTTTAAAAAATTTTTTTTATTAATTTAAAATCTGACGGTGAACTTCATCCTGAAGGCGGGGCTTGTTGAGCGAAGAGGCGGGGCTTGTTGAGCCACGAGGCGGGGCCTCTGGATCCAGACGTGACCCATGAGGTCCGGCGACTCGGGTCCACGTTCCAAACAGAACCGCTGTGTCCCGTGGAGCTGGGACGTGGTGGAGTCCTGTGGGCCTTGAACGCATCGTTTTGCTCCTATCAGCTCAGACCTTTAAATAGCGCCGCGTCGCCTCCATGATGCTGTCAGACCAGCCGCTGGAATGCAGCACCAGGCTCTCAGCCTCTGATTGGATGTTATCAGAACGCGATCCGGCGGCTGGCTGACGGGATGACCTTTACGCTATCAGCCCGGGCGGGGCGGGGTGGGCGGGGCTGGACGGACTTTCCCTCACGCTCTGTTCACACCTTTGGTCTCTGGAGCCGAAGCCGAGCCCAGTTTATCAGCGTGGAGGCGTCTGCTCAGCGTCCGCCGCGTGAAGGACGGCGTTCTGAGCGTTAGCTGGCGTGCTAACGTAGCGCTGACATCAAAGCCAAACGACGGTGGCTTTGTCTGGACGTCAAACATCAGATGATGGATTCTGGTCGGCAGCAGAGACACCAAACATTCAGCGTCTGAGAGGTCAAGAGGTCGGTTGCTGTGCAGGCAGTGGGCGGAGCTTAAAGCGGGCAGCTAACCAATGAGGATCCTCCTCAGTCAGAAACGTTTCCACAGATGATCGTTCATGTCTGTTAGTCTGAGAGACGTGTCCGTTGTTTTACTGTTTGTTTCTGGTGAGTCACATGACCGGAGCGTCTAGCGCCACCTATGCTATGCTAACGCTAGCCGCGTATCCCAGCAGAGATGTCTGGGGTGCTAGCGTGTGATTGGGAGCTCATAAATCTGACGTGAGTGCTTTGCTGCGTCCAGCTGTGGGAACCGGGAGACGGGGGCTCCAGGTCAATCTGGGCTAAGCCCCCCTGGTGCCAGCGCCCCCCCACCCCCCGGACCCCAGGACCCCTGCCAGACCCGGGACAGTGCAGACCCGGGTCAAATACCCTGTTTGTCTACTGGGAGTAACACAAGAGGCAATGACATCAGGTAGCTGTCAGATCACGCTAACACTCGGTGCAGGGAACACGCCTTACGTGCGCCGGGTCTGGATCTCCTGAAGGCATCTGGATTTATTCTAAACGTGGAGGAGATCAATCTGGAGTCCAGCGTCTCACTGTGACAGAAAACAGACGAGAGCCGCTTAAATCCACAGGTTTGGTTTTACCTTGATGTTATTAGGATGAAGCAAATAAATGACAAAATGTCAGAATTATTCACACGGGGGGGGTTTACTGGACGCGCTCAAGGAGAGGGGCGGGGTTACCCACAATGCACTGCTGCTTAAAGTCAACAGTCCAGGTCCACACAGTGAAACAGTCCGGGTTCACCTCTAGAGGTGACATCGACTGAGGGCGGAGCCTCCAAACGAGAGGCCCTCATTGGCTCAGGTGAATGAGGTCATAGCCGGTGCGTCAGGCTGCTATCTGGTGAGCGGGTTGGAATGCGGCCCTGCTCCTCTGCGGTTCCTCTGACTCTTAATCTCCGCTGCTGCTTCCTGTTTGACGCCGAGACGTTGTCCCAGAGTGGGAACATTTCCCTTTTTACTCCTGCATTATTTCCTCCTCCTGCCCCCCCACACAGACAGAACCGGGGCCGCGATCAGAACTTAGAGCTGGTTCTAGTAGAGCTGGTTCTGGGGCTGGGCTCTTTGTCCCGTGTTCCCATTCCCCGGCTTTTCCACGTCGCCTCGGGTCTGCCGCGGCGCTCCTGAGGAAAAACAGACGCCTCCCCTCCTCCCCGCTGCCGGCTTTCTTCTCTTCCCCCACTTTTTTGCCCCTAGGGCTTTTTTTATGGCGGGGCTTCTAACGCCTGACCTCTGCCATGCATTAGCCTCACGCACGCGCCGGCGCGGCGCAGCGACCGGAGGAGAGGTTTGGTCGGCGTCTAAATCCACGTCTCCGCCAGGTTTCAGCAGCAATCACGCCGTTTCAGATTTATCCCCCGTCACCACGCATGTGTTCTCTAATCCAATCAAACGGCAGCAAATCATCCGGGCCTCGCCGCTGCGTCCCGTCTGCCGATCGTCCGGCTCGCCGCCGCCTCACGCGGGCGACACGCTGTAATTTGGGTCCGCATTTAGCTCATTTGCATGAGGAGCACGAACGGATCACGCCGGCGGTTTGCCCCCGTATAAATAACGGATGCCGGGAAGACGGGGAGTCGCTCGTTACCGCGGAGACGCCGCCGTCCGTGACTTTCCCAGAAGGTGACGTCAGTGTTTGGGCCGAGCTGCCATCTTGACTCCTGAACAGTTTCAGCTTCAGGAGACCGTCCCCGACGGGAAGAGGTTCTCCTTGACCCCCCCATCCGGGGGTCAAGACTCGACCGCACATTTAAAGAATTAGCGTGAAGCTAACGTCGCGTCCCTGCGTCTTTTTTAACTGTTAGAGCGCCGATGATCTTCAAGGAACCACGAGGAACCCGGGTCGGGCCTGGAACCGGGGGTCCGCTCCAACGGGACGGGTCCTGGGGTGGATCTGGAGATCGGTTCTGTTAAACATTTTCGCAATCTTAACAATATTAATAATATCAATAATGAACATTCCGTCTGTAAGAACCGCCGCAGAACGGTTCTGTTTTTTATCTCGACTCAGAAACCAGAGAAAAAATTTTTTAAACAATTTCTTCACGTTTAATCACTATTATTTTCCATTTTTAACATTTTTAATATTTTAATATTCTTAATTTTTAATGTTTTTAATATTTTAATATTTTAAATTTTTTATGTTTTTAATATTTTTTATTTTCAATATTTTAAATATTTTAATATTTTAAAGTTTTACTGTTTTTAATATTTTTACATTTTACAAAATATTTTCTCAATATATTTTGATACTTTTCATATTAATTTTTAAAAAAATATTCCTTTACTATAATAAAAAACAAACTGAGAACTGAGCGAGTGGACGTTCAGTCGTTCCTGATCGTAACACAAAACAAACTATTTTAGGTTATTTTCTATTGTTTACGTCAATTTAAAATTAATCCTAGAATCACCGTCGGGCCCTGGACCGGACGGGCTTCTGGTTCTGTTTTGTGGGGCGGCGGGACACGGACCGGCTCCACTTGGGCCTGAGGACGGCGTTGGCCGGCAGGACGCGGCGCTGAGGAGCTGCAGGACGCCAGACGCCCTGAGATGTAATTAAGATCATCAACTGTTGCTAGAAGTCTGGCACGAGATCCCCAAACAAAGGCAGATTGGTTTGGGGGGGGCGCCTCTGGTTGGCCGCCGCCCGCGTGCGAACGCCGTCCCCCCCACCCTAATTTTATTGCTTCGAATTAGCAGAACGAGCCGCCGTGTCTCCGGTCCGTTTTAACCAAATTTCACTCTTGAACGTCTCCAGACCTCCGACAGGACGGACGAGAGCACGCGAGATGACATCAAAGCCCCCGTCGCCATGACAACCGGCTCACCGCGTGACGACTGGTTGGTCGGACCGGGTTCTGTTTCGTTCTGGTCCTGGTTCTCCTCGGGACGGAGACCCCCGTCCCGCAGCGGGACGCTGGAGTTCACTCCAGTCGCAAAGGAGGCCATTCCAATTTAACTACTGCCCCCTGCCTGCAGGCTGGCGCTACTGCACAGGAACCGGGTTCTGGGCCCAAGAAGAGAATCGGTGAAGAACCGTAAATACTTTTCAGCTCCTTCAACACGTAGGGAAATATTAGTAGAAAAAATACCAGAACCAGAACTTGGATCAGGTTCTGGATCCGTGTGGACAGGAAACGTGTTCTGTTTGTCGTCATCAGAACCAGAAACAATCAGGGGAGATGATCCAGAACCGTTTCCAACAAATGATTTCAAACATTAAATTAAAATTAATCGTTGAATCGAACAGATGTTAAATGTCTTTCTACCCGACGGACGATTTGTTCCCACCTGATCGGTTATTTTCAATTATTTTACCGTCGTTAAAGATTTGAGAAACTGAGAAAAAACAGAAACCGAGTCGCTGAAGGAAAGAAGAATAAAACCAGGATTCAACCTGGACTGTTTCACTGCGTGAACCTGGACTGTTTCACTGTGTGAACCTGGACTGTTTCACTGCGTGAACCTGGACTGTTTCACTGCGTGAACCTGGACTGTTTCACTGTGTGAACCTGGACTGTTTCACCGTGTGAACCTGGACTGTTTCACTGCGTGAACCTGGACTGTTTCACTGCGTGAACCTGGACTGTTTCACTGCGTGAACCTGGACCGTTTCACTGTGTGAACCTGGACCGTTTCACTGTGTGAACCTGGACCGTTTCACTGCGTGAACCTGGACCGTTTCACTGCGTGAACCTGGACCGTTTCACTGCGTGAACCTGGACCGTTTCACTGCGTGAACCTGGACCGTTTCACTGCGTGAACCTGGACCGTTTCACTGCGTGAACCTGGACCGTTTCACTGCGTGAACCTGGACCGTTTCACTGCGTGAACCTGGACCGTTTCACTGCGTGAACCTGGACTGTTTCACTCTGTGAACCTGGACTGTTTCACTGTGTGAACCTGGACTGTTTCACTCTGTGAACCTGGACTGCTAGTGGTTTGTTTTTCTGGTCATGTGATCTCGATATTAAACGTTATAAATAGTGATTATTAAACCATAAAGTTTTATATTGTATATTTTATCTTCATAATATCAGTTTTTTAATCAATTTTAATTTTGTCCATTTTGAAGTTTAGATAAATATTAGCTGTTCATTAGCTTTAATTTCTAATTTCTTACATCCACAGTAAATTAAAAATTTAAAAATACATTTTTAAAATGACGGAGGTCAAAGGTCACAGAGGTCACTGTCTCTAAAATAGTAAATAAATAAAAATTTAATTTCCAGTATAAAGCCCAGGGTTCTGTCAAATTAGATTTGTTTGTTCTTCAACCTTTATGTTACAAATTTATCAATTGATGAAAAATTTTCTATACTAAAATTTTAATTTAATTAATCTTTCCCTCCATTAAACTTTTTTTTTTTTAAATCACAAAACAAAAGGACACAAAGAAATGAATAGTTTATTGAAAACAAATAGAAATAGACCAAATGTTTTAAAACTCCCCTTTAAGACTGCAGGCAATTATTTTAAATGGTTGTCATGGAGACATGTGATCGGTTCCTGTGTGATCGGTTCCCATGTGATCGGTTCCTGTGTGATCAGTTCCTGTGTGATCGGTTCCCGTGTGATCGGTTCCTGTGTGATCAGTTCCCATGTGATCGGTTCCTGTGTGATCAGTTCCTGTGTGATCGGTTCCCGTGTGATCGGTTCCTGTGTGATCAGTTCCCATGTGATTGGTTCCTGTGTGATCGGTTCCTGTGTGATCGGTTCCCGTGTGATCGGTTCCCATGTGATTGGTTCCTGTGTGATCGGTTCCTGTGTGATCAGTTCCCATGTGATTGGTTCCTGTGTGATTGGTTCCTGTGTGATCGGTTCCCGTGTGATCGGTTCCTGTGTGATCAGTTCCCATGTGATTGGTTCCTGTGTGATCGGTTCCGTGTGATCGGTTCCCGTGTGATCGGTTCCCGTGTGGAGCAGAACGATTAGCTAACCCGGGGTGGCGTCGTTGTTTGGATTAGGATTAGCGTTAAGCTGCCGTTAGCTAAACATTCCACCGTGATGCGTTCACTGCCCCCGACATGTGGGACGATCCAGCTCCAAACCCCACCCCCAGTGATGACTCTGTAGACGTTCTCCTGTTGCTCCTCCTGGCTGTGATGTCATAACCCCGCCCCCTGTGGGGCCCCGTGATAAGCCCCTCCCCCTGCGTTATAACTACTTGTGAGCAGGATTACGGCGTTTCGGAGCCCGTAATCCGTTTTAAACACACCCTCCTCTTCCTCCTCACGTCTGGGGGCCCGATCTCCACCTGTGGGCTTCCAGTCGCACGTGAGAACCCCCCCCACAGAGTGGCCCCGCCCGCCCCTCACGCGGTGGCGGTTTTATGGCGTCTCGTCCGTCTCGGCCCAATCCTACTCCTGCTGCAGATGGTTGACATTCCGGCTCGGGGCCGCGTCCTAAATCAGCTGGCAGCTCCCAGCAGCTGGGCCCCGGGCGGGGCCCCCGGGCGGGGCCCTGTCGTCGGGCGGAGCGCCGGCGATTCATGGCCCCCCCAGCCTGGGATAATAGCATCTCAGTCCGGCGGATTACATCACCGCCACGGAAATTCAATTTTGCGTCTTGTCGCTCTGGGGGCCACCGCCGGGGGCCCGCAATATTTACCCACCTTGTTTTCCCACCCGCCTCATTTCCCCATTCATGAAACGGAGCTGGAGGGGCCATAATGAGCAGAGGAGTTAGGGGGTGATGACGCCGCCATTCAGGGCCCGGGACAATCGGCCCCAGTGTTCCAGGTGAGGGCCCCCGGGGGCCGCCACACAAATCCTCTGTTACCTCCTCGCCTTTAAGACCTTGTTTCATTCGTGTTAGCAGCTCATAAATGGACGCCCACCGCCTCGCCAAAAACATGCCGAGGCCCCCCCATTTCATAAGACGCAATCTGCTGAGGGGCCCCAACCCCATAGAGGGGGCCCCAATCCGAGAGCAGCAGGTTAAAGAGAAGACAGCAGCTGATGGGGCGACCCCGGAAGAGTTCAGGAGGGAAAGTAGAGCCGACAGGAGGAGCTGGTAAAGAACGAGTTACGGTCTCACTGATGTTTGTATCCATCCGCCAACACGCTGTAAAGAACGAGATGCGGTCTCACTGATGTCGTATCCATCCACCGACAGATCGGACGTTTTTACAGAGTTCTCTAACATTCAGCGGGGGGGGGGGGGGGGGTCACATGATTCTTCTGGGGGACCCTCAGGGGCCCCGTTGACCCCTGGAGGGAATAAATCTTGTCTTCATTCCTGCTGCAGGAAGAGTTTTTTTCTCCTGTCGGTTGTGAAGATGAAACGTTTGTTGCTGTTGCCATGGAAACTTCCTCCACTGGTGAACTTTCATCCGACATAAATGAGAACACAGAAAACCAAACACTGTGATGATGTGATGAAGCAGAGGATCATGGGAGGAGAAATCACTGCTAGCTTGAATAAAAATCCGGTGAAATCCAAACGACTGTTAAAACTTTTTGACGCTTGTTGTCTTGAAATCAGCAGGAACAAAAAACAAAACAAATTCCTGATGAATTCATTCATAATTTATCACACCGGACGCTTTTTTTTTCATGCCTCTTTTTGATGTGATGCTAGCTAACGTGTTAGCGTTATTAGCTCAGCTTTATCTCCATTAATGACTCCATCCCTCTTAAACTGTTTGTGGGACGAGCTAACATCAGTTAGCGATGCGTTTAAGGACACGTTTAGAGACATCCCAGCTGATTGGCGTCTCACCTGCAGGGAGGACTTCCTGAAGATGAAGATGATGAAGCAGCAGCTCATCTTCATCGTGGTGGCGTTATGCAGGAGTCGGGTCCTCCGGGTTTTTTCCCACGAGCCTCAGAGACTAAAACCACAAATCAGTTGGGAGCAGAATCAGCAGGTTGTGTTTATGGTGCGGTTCCAACACGAGTCGTCCTCCCCCTGAGCCGCGTTCCTCCTCCTGCCTCCCATCCTTCCTTCAGGAGGAATTACTTTTTCTTGCATGTGGGGGGAGGAAAAAAAACGCGCTTCTTAAAAGTCTTATGAGTGAAAAGGATGTTACCTCATTAAAGCCGCGCTCGTAAATCTGTCTTCCTCCTCAGCCGCGCCGCCGAACATCTGGCCCCCGTGAGCCGAGGGCCCCGCCGCCGTGTCAGGGCCGCTGCCGCTGTCACATGGTGTCGGGTCACGGCTTGCCGTCCTATCGGATGTAGCGACGGGGGGGTCACCGGCGACGAGCAACGGTTGTGTCAAGGCGCTTTTTTTAATAATTTTTTAAAAAATGTATCTTTTTATAATTTTTAATTATATATTTATTTATTTTTAAAAATCTTCTTATTATAAGTATTTTTATTTTTTGTTTTTTTTAAATCTTTTTTTATTTTTTATCTTTTTTTTTAAATTATTTTTTAATTTAAATTTAAAATTTAAATTTATTATAACAGCGGCCGTCTGCGATGCCGGTTCATTCATTCATTTGTCCCTCCCCCCTGATGTCAAGCATCGCCTTCATTCCCATCTGTTTACAGGCAGAGGCTCCGCCCACATTTGGACACGCCTTCCACGTGCTTTGAATGCTACGCTACGATGCTACTGCTGTGTTAGCTGCATTGAATTTTTTCATTTCCTCCTCCTTTGATTGTGCAGCTGCTGCTCACTGCTACGCTAGCTGCTATACTAGCTGCTATACTAGCTGCTATACTAGCTGCTATACTAGCTGCTATACTAGCTGCTATACTAGCTGCTATACTAGCTGCTATACTAGCTGCTATGCTAGCTGCTATATTAGCTGCTACGCTAGCTGGACACATAAACAGTGTTTTTTGTGTTTTCAGCTCACAGACTTTAAACGTTTCAACGTGTCTTTATCGTTTTGACAGAATTAATAAAAGTGCAAACCGGCGCCGTTTGGCCCCGCCCCCCGTCCTGAGGCTGACCAGTCCCGTCACGTCGTAAAGCAGATTTATTTCCCCCCAGCACTGATTTATGACTGCGTTTGAAGTTTCTTCCGTCAGCTTGGATTCAGTCGTTTGACGTGACGGAAATTCAAAATTTGTTCGTGCAAAAAAAAAAACCCGTTAATTTATTCCATTCCGTTAAACTTCCTGGTCATGTGACGTTTAACCCTCGACGCTCCGCGTGTCGTGTTCCTCAAACATCTGCCGTATAAATAATACGATCCGTTCGGCTCCCGGAGCCTCTTCCTGTCGGAACCGGGCGTGGACGATCCCGTGGGCGTCGCGGCCCCCGCTCGCCGCTCCCACGCTCCCCCACAGCCCATCCATCAGGAGGGGGCGGGGCCTGACGGCGGCCCGTGATATACTGGGACCGGGCTTTAAGTCTGTGTTCAGGTCCGACCCTCCGTACGTGTAGACAGAAGCGCTGAGGCCGCGCCGACACACACCGCCAGACGCTTCCAATTAGAGTGTGTGTGTGTGTGTGTGTGTGTGTGTGTGTGTGTGTGTGTGTGTGTGTGTGTGTGTGTGTGTGTGTGTGTGTGTGTGTGTGTGTGTGTGTGTGTGTGTCAATGTGCCGAGGAGCGGTGGCCCCTGTGGAAACAATGGGCGGCATCAGGTCGGTTGGATGGTTGGTCGGTTGGATGGTTGGTCGGTTGGATGGTTGATCGGTTGGATGGTTGATCGGTTGGATGATTGGTCGGTTGGATCATTGGTCGGTTGGATGATTGGTTGGTTGGATGGTTGGTCGGTTGGATGATTGGTCGGTTGGATGATTGGTCGGTTGGATGGTTGATCGGTTGGATGATTGGTCGGTTGGATCATTGGTCGGTTGGATGATTGGTTGGTTGGATGGTTGGTCGGTTGGATGGTTGGTCGGTTGGATGATTGGTTGGTTGGATGGTTGGTCGGTTGGATGATTGGTCGGTTGGATCATTGGTCGGTTCGATGATTGGTCGGTTGGATGGTTGGTCGGTTGGATGGTTGGTCGGTTGGATGGTTGATCGGTTGGATGGTTGATCGGTTGGATGATTGGTCGGTTGGATCATTGGTCGGTTGGATGATTGGTTGGTTGGATGGTTGGTCGGTTGGATGATTGGTCGGTTGGATGATTGGTCGGTTGGATGGTTGATCGGTTGGATGATTGGTCGGTTGGATCATTGGTCGGTTGGATGATTGGTTGGTTGGATGGTTGGTCGGTTGGATGGTTGGTCGGTTGGATGATTGGTTGGTTGGATGGTTGGTCGGTTGGATGATTGGTCGGTTGGATCATTGGTCGGTTGGATGATTGGTCGGTTGGATGGTTGGTCGGTTGGATGGTTGGATGATTGGTTGGTTGGATGGTTGGTCGGTTGGATGATTGGTCGGTTGGATGGTTGGTCGGTTGGATGATTGGTCGGTCGAGCAGCAGCTGTTGAACCCTGTTTGTTTGTTTGTTTGTTTGTTTGTTTGTAAACACACGGTACACCGACACCACCAGCAGACGTTTTGGCATCAGGTGGTCACGTGACCTTTGACACGCGTGTTGAGGAGCTGTACCGTCTCCGTTGGGTTAGAGGCTAGCTGCTAGTAGCTGTTAGCTCAATGCTAAAGGCGTGTTAATGAATCGGCCAGTACCACCTTTAACGTCGGGGGGGGCTCATGCTGAAGTCCTGGGGACCCCCCCAGTCTCCTCCCACTTTGGCCATGTTTGTTTTTGGCCCCGCCCTGCCACAGTGGTAACCCCGCCCACATTCTGTTCGCCATCCAGTATCCGGTTTAGGCGTCACGTTTACACCCCATCAAGATTTATGGACCCATCAGAACCCCCCCCCGTTGGGCCCTGAGCCTGAGGGCGGAGCCAGAGAACGCCGGCCCCGCCCCAGAAGGCCATTTTGAGCGTTTGGAGGTTTCTGACCCGTCGCTGGTGGATGGATGTTGATGGAAACCATCCGACGTCTAACGGATGTGGATCCCAATCAGAACCAGATCCAACCGATCTGGATCCAGTTGATGTGAACGGTTCTGGAGCAGAAACCAGTTTGACCTAGAGGAGCTGTTGGTCCTGGGGGGCCGCGGGGGTGAAGACGTTTACTTCTTGTTCTTCGGTGAACCCCGTGGTGAGCGTCGGCTCTCTTGCGCCCCCCAGTGGACGCCGAGCGACGCTGAGCTCTTTGGGGGCGGGGCCATAAGCTCCTCCCTCTCCTGCAGACGTGGACGTCTCGTTAGCCGCTAACGTGGTTTCAATCTCTCCTTCGCGAACCGGTCGCGGCGTTAATCGCATCACGCGGCGAGCAGCGCCTCCAGGCCACGCCCCTCCTGTCGGCCCCTCCCACCGTGCCGCGCCTTCAAAGCGGCTGCTCGTCTGGCTCACGCCAAAACCAGTTAGCGCTGGTGGAGAGCAGACCGCCGCCACACAAAGGCAGCGCCGCTTTAATGTGATCACCGGCCAATCAGCTCCACGCAGCTGGAGCAGGGCCCCGCCCCCCCGCCGCCGCCGCCGAGGCCCCCAGGCCCCGAGCAGCGGCCCTAACCCAACTACCCCGTTGCAGACACACGGTTATTGTGTTTCATCTGCAGGAGATGGATCGCCCCCCCCCGCCACTGGTCATCAGCATCAGGGGGCGGAGCCTCAGAACACACGGCTGATTCGATTTGTCGGCTGGCAGAACAGAACAAACCCGTTTATCTGCTTTCTGGGGGTCCTGATCTTTATCTGCTGGTTTTTGAAGCCTCTTCATGAGGAGGAAGTAATCTGATTACCCTCAGAGGGCCCGCGGCCGCGAAGCAGGCCGGCAGCGGCGCTACAATTAGCAGCGTTAGCCGCTAATCGCGTTAGCGGCGCTCTGCTGTCCATCAAGAGGTCGCGTCCCAACCAGAGCCCATGGAAAATATTACCCAGAATTCCAAAGTTTCCAGGAGTTCTGATTTATTTCTAATAGAAACTCTGATGTTTGTTTGTTTGTTTGTTTGTTTGTTTGTGGGTTTTTTTTGATTTTCCAAAACTTTATTTAAACATGTTTTTAGTGAAAGATCCTCCCTAGACTTCCAGAAACTGATGACACAGAAACATTTTCAGTCACGCCTTAAAGATACTGGAAACATGACTCAGCATCCATCATCTTCATCATCTTCATCATCTTCATCATCTTCGTCTTCGTCGCTGAATTCTTGTGGTTTTTTTCTGAATCACTTTTTCATTTTCTCATGAAACTGAAAGCCTCTGAGAATAAAACTTTCCCGCCCGGCGCTGAACCCGTCGGGCGGTTCTGGGTTCGAATCCCTCGCCGCCTCCGCCGTCGCCGTGACGACGTTATCACACATTCCTCTGTTCTCACTGGGGTGTTTATTTGAGCCGGTCCGCCGCGGGGTCGACGCTTTGATGAACAACTGTAACTGCACCAGGACCCCCCCCCGTCCCATCCCGACCCCCCCCACCACCCAAACCATCTAAATGGGGCCATTCATGTGGCCTGCTGGGGTTATTTGTACCAGGCTTATCACCCCTGACCCCCACCAGCGCCTCCATCCTCCTCCAGCGCCCCCCCAGCCCCCCCCCAGCCCCCCCAGCCGGTGTGTCGGCCTATGAAAAGCCTTCCTCCTCGTCTTCCTCTCTCCTCTTCTCTCCAGCCGCTCCCTGATAAGGATGATGGATGGGGCAGAACTCTGGCTCCAGAGCAGCTTCCTGGGAGCTCAGATACTGGGGGGGGGGGGGCAGGAGGGGGAGCAGGGGGGTATTATGGAGGGGGGGGTTACTTGTTTTTACCCTCTGCTGCCAAAAAGGGGATAAAACTCTCTGTTGTGTCGCTCTGGAGGAAGTTTGATCCATCGATCGTTTCACCTAGTCGGCGATTTATAAAGAAACGATCATGTGACCCAACAGCCAATCAGGGTTGAGGTCCGAGAGGCGGGGCACGTTTGATTTCTGATCGGGTTCTGAGTCACTCTTGTGGAGATGCTTGCCTCGGTCACATGACCACCTCCTTAAAGGGGCCGCTCAGAATACGTTAGCGCTAAAGCTAGCACGTTGACCCCCAGCGGGGTCATCCATCCGTCGTTCATCCGGTCAGCTGCATCCGTGGCGGTTACCCCCGGTTACCCCCGGTTACCCCCCCCCCCCCCCCAGCACGGCTTAATGATTTGTTTGGGTTCCAAAGACAAGAATCCGACCAATCGGCCGTCGGCTAATCTGTGTTTACATCCCGCGCGGAGCGGCGTTCCATTATGAACGGGAGCAGATAGTGTTTCCCACGATGCATCACGGCCTCTCGACGAAGGTCATGAGGCCGCGGCTGTCGCTAACGGCTAACGCGGCTTGATGTTAGCGTTAGCTGTCAGACAGGTTGACATCAGCCCGCGCGCCTCGCTCCGTCCGTTAAATCAAACCCCGCCTCCTATCGGAGGGACGACTTTGATTTCCCAGAATTCCTCCATGACCCCATAAGGTGCGCCGGCGGCGTGATTTAGGGTGTTTATCCCAACTCGCTTAAACATTTACTTTTCAGCGTAAGGTGAAGCCGAGAAGAGGAATGTCTCCCCGGAGGATTTAGCGCCGTCTCTCCTCCGCGGCGCTGACGTTTACAAGACAAGACGCCCAAAGGAATCATGGGATACAGGACGGATGGCGTGCAAACGGGTTCTGGAAGGTCGCCGGCGGAAGTCGGGCGGCGTTGGGGTTTGATAGCACCGTCGCTTCCATTCCTCATTGCGGCACGTTGTTTTGATCCGGTTCCTCCTGGCGATGACCCACAATCCTTCACTGCAGCGGCTGCGCGGCGTTGGCGGCGGCGGCGGTTTGACTTACGATCCGTTTACGCTTCAGGAAGGAGGATAAATAAATGAACCTTCACCCCTTAATGCTCGTCTTCACTCCTCCGGGACGTTTTAATGCTGCCTTCGTCTCCATTCTAACTTTTCTTGCCCCCCCATTGCCCCCCCCATCGCCCCGCCCCCCACCCCCCCACACTGAGCTGTCCCGCGTTAAGCCTTGATAATATCCAACACCTTGAGCTTCTTAAGGGCCTGAGGTTCCAGAGGAATTACTCCGCTGGATGTTAAGTGCAGGACGAGGGTTTCTGGGTGGGGGGGGTCACTGTGGGGGGGTCAGAACTGTAATTAAGCCCCTGATTGCTTTAAAGGACCCGGAGGATCACATGTTTTGGTTTAATGGAGGAGACGTGTTCAGTCCCAGGAACCTGAAATAGCCTCGCTGCTGTTATGATGGGGGGGTCATGTTGGGGGGGGTCCCCGGTAATGGAGGGTTTAGCTGAGCCTCATTACAACATGTGGAGGAAAAAGGTCAAGCATGATTAGTGAGCGCCTTAATGGGGTAATGTTGCCTCTGCCGGGGCTTTCCTGTCGGGCGTCTGGCGCTAATGCCGACTAGCAGGGCTAGCCGCTAATGACGCCGGCGTCGCTAAACGCAAACAAAACCAACAATCTGTTTGTTCGTTTACAAAAAAACACCAGAATGAATGAGAAGCTACGACTAAACCAGGTGTAAGGTCAAAATTAGCTTAGCTTAGCTTGGCGCCTAGAAAATAACCCCCAACCAACTAGAGCGGTCTGGCGGTACTCGTCAGTGAATCCAGGTGATGTTCAGCTTCGTTATCCCATCGGTGGTGTTGCCATGGCGACCTGTTGCTTTCTGCTGACTCAGCGTTGGGTTTCCGGTCGGATGCTAACGCGGTTAAACCGTCTGAGTGCGACCGGAGGGCGTTTCAGTCTGATCCGATTACGATGCCATCAGCCGTAATGGATGACTCGTGCCGTAGCCCCGCCCCCTCCCTCTGCCGGGGGCGGGGCTCTGTGTGACGGATGCAGCGTCCACCGACGGATGCCCGGCCTTATCTGCTCTGCAGGGGGGCAGGGTGTGTGTGTGTGGGGGGGGGGGGGGGTTGTCCTCGCCACAGTCGGGTTGGCGGCGGTGGGACGAGTGGGTGGTGGTGGTGGTGGATGGAAGGCCAAAATAGATAGAGGTAGAAATACGACCTTATAAGGTTATACATTATAAATTATATACGGCCTATAAAGGAGCAGCAATTAAAGCTCTTTCACCACTAATCAATCGATCAATAGATCAATCGATCGATCCAAAGCTGCTCTGATTACTCACTGCGTGTTTCAGAAGAAGTCTTTTAAATTTAAAAGTATTTAATAAATGTCTATAACGTCCGCAGACATCAGGAGGAAACAAACCGCCTTAGCGTCTGCTGGTTACCTGGTTGCCATGGAAACGAACACTAGAATGCAGGTGAAACAGGCCACGCCTCCTCCTCATCTCCTCTTTTCTAACTTTCTCCTTTAGCATCGCTAACCTGGAAGAGAAGTAACTTCCTGTTTATGAGAGGAGGAGGAGCGATCAGACGAAGGGGCGTCAACCATTGGACGAAGAGAATGGGCGTGGTCAGAAGCGATGACGAGGTGAGAGTGAGACCGGACCAATCAGAGACCTCCCTGGGTCTCACCTTCATCCCCTCTGCAGCCAGCTTTGTTAGCATGGCTATTGTGATTAGCATGTGTGTTAGCATGGTCGCTCTGAGCGTGATAATTGTTATTGATCATGTATGCATGATCACTGTTAGCATGTTAGCACACTGTGTTTGGATATTGTCACTGTGCTAGACATCATTAGCACCCTGTTAGCGTACCCACATCATCATTCAGTCCTGCCTCACTGCATCACGCTGCTGCACAGCTAGCGTGGCTAGCGCTGGCGCTAACTCTCCCCCAGTGTTTGTTGAAGGTTAGCGCGCCGCCGCTCCGTTCTGTGGTGTTTACAGGAAGTTATTAGAAATAAAGGAGGAAACGTCAGAGAGAACATTTTTGTGAAAGAATTAAACAAACAGTCGTCGAGAGCGACCGGCTGCCGTGGCAACGAGCCAGCGTCAAGCAAACAGACGGGGGCTGCTCACCTCCTCAAGGGGGGGTGGGGGGGCGACAGGACGTGTCTAAAACAAACTGAATGGATTCATCATCTGGTAGCGGTCGGACCGCATCACAGGCCGCCGCCGCCACCGCCACCGCCTCCGTTCCTCCAGCTGGGCTGATCGGATGGCCTTCAGTCGGATGGCCTTCAGTCGGATGGCCTTCAGTCGGATGGCCTTCAGTCGGATGGCTTCAGTCGGATGGCTTCAGTCGGATGCCTTCAGTCGGATGCATTCAGTCGGATGGCTTCAGTCGGATGCATTCAGTCGGATGCCTTCAGTCGGATGGCCTTCAGTCGGATGCCTTCAGTCGGATGCATTCAGTCGGATGCCTTCAGTCGGATGGCTTCAGTCGGATGCCTTCAGTCGGATGCATTCAGTCGGATGGCTTCAGTCGGATGGCTTCAGTCGGATGGCCTTCAGTCGGATGGCGTCCTCCTCTATCTCGGGGGAACATGGAAGCCGTGTGACCCCCCAATGATTTATCAGCACCCCCCCAGTCAAAGGAACTGGCTGGTATGTGGAACCCCCCCCAGCTATTAGCCCCCCCGTGGAGGGAGATAAGAGAAAAATGAAAATGAAGAGAGACGTCAGGTTCTCTTCTCTGATTGGCCGCTGAGCTTAAGAGGTTTGTTATCACCGACGGAGACGATGGAAGTTCATCTACGGGACGTGACTGATGTGTGTGTGTGTGTGTGTGTGTGTGTGTGTGTGTGTGTGTGTGTGTGTGTGTGTGTCTGTGTGTGTGTGTGTGTGTGTGTGTGTCTGTGTGTGTGTGTGTGTGTGTGTCTGTGTGTGTGTGTGTGTGTGTGTGTGTGTGTGTGTGTGTGTCTGTGTGTGTGTGTGTGTGTGTGTGTGTGTGTGTGTGTGTGTGTGTGTGTGTGTGTGTGTGTCTGTGTGTGTCTGTGTGTGTGTGTGTGTGTGTGTCTGTGTGTGTGTGTGTGTGTGTGTGTGTGTGTGTGTGTGTGTGTCTGTGTGTGTGTGTGTGTGTGTGTGTGTGTGTGTGTGTGTGTGTGTGTGTGTGTGTGTCTGTGTGTGTCTGTGTGTGTGTGTGTGTGTGTGTGTGTGTCTGTGTGTGTGTGTGTGTGTCTGTGTGTGTGTGTCTGTGTGTGTGTGTGTCTGTGTGTGTGTGTGTCTGTGTGTGTGTGTGTGTGTGTGTCTGTGTGTGTGTGTGTGTGTCTGTGTGTGTGTGTGTCTTGACTGATGTGGAGTCACGCTAGAATGCGGTCAGTCCATTCGTATCCGGGGGGGCGGGGACTCCAACATGTCTGCTGCTGGTTCTCATTCAGTCACATGACCCCCCCAGCCCCCCCGGGTCAGCCTGACCCGCGTTGGCCCCGCCCTGAATCCTGTTAAAGCAGGAGAATAAACAGATTGTAGCGTTAGCGTTAGCTGGCGTTTGTTCTGGGATGCTGGAGGCAGACTCGTCGTCATGACGACTGAATGTTGTGAATGACGTCAGAGGGGGGGTTGGCCCTGTGGGTCACCGGTTCGGATCCAGACCCGTTATGAAGCTGGTTACCGTGGTTACCGTGTTCTGATGGGTTTGATGAAGTCGATGAAGAGCTTGTAGCTCCTCCTCTTCCTCCCCCACTTCCTCTTCCTGGTTTCAGACCTGAACTCCTCCTCGCCGTTGGACTTGATGAACATCGTGTCGCGGTTCTTCGTCTGTCTCCTGATTGGCCGGCGGCGGCCCTGGGTGGAGACGGCGCCAGTAAACGCTCCGGGCCTCAAACCGTCTGTCTGGCGGCAGTGATGCATCGCCCCCCCCCCCTCTGTTTACCGGCACAAGAATGTTAATTTCACGTCCACGTGAGCGAGCACTTAAAATAGAGGGGGGGCCGGGGGGGTCCAGGTGGGGCTCCTTAATGTTTGTAATGATCCAATTGGAGGTGGATCTGGTGAATATTGCTCAGTGTTTAGTCTAGCCATCACCACGGTGACGAAGAGTCTGGGTGGGGGGCGGAGGTGGAGGGGGGGCGGGGGTCAGAGTAGTTAGTGGTGTTGTGGGTCAGAGAGGACGACACCGCTAAAAATAACCCCCCCATGGATAAAAATACCCCCAGCAGGCTCCACAGGGCAACAGGAGACCAGATTTAAAAATCTGAGATTCAGGATTAATCTCAAATCTCAGATTTAAATAAACTCAGAATAATCCAGGATTTCCTGAGACGTTCAGGAAACGACGGTTTTCAGACAAACGTGGAGAAAAAAAGATGTAGAATAGATTAAAAGAGACGATTTGTTTACCTGAGAAACGTTTCGTTACCGATAAACAAGTAAATAATCCCTGAGAAACGCCAGATTAACCTTTATTTATGTTATTTATCTTTATCATTATCTTTATTGTTATTTCTATTTATTCACATTCTAGATGTAACAAACCTCCATCAGCTTCCATTGGTAACGACTGTTAGCCACTAGCTAACGTTAGCTAGCAGCAACGTTAGCTGATGGGAGCGGATGTACGTACTTTACACCAGCTACGCTAACATTAGCTAAGAAACATTCTACTACGTTAAGTTAGCAAGTAGCCACGTTAGCTGATGGATGTATTTTACATTTGTGTTAGCTACTAGCTAACACACGTGATGCTGGACGTCATGTGATCCATCATGTGACCTCCTTGGGTAGGAACAGAACCCCTTCACCAGACCCCTCCTCCCCCCTTACTTCAGAGTCAGTCACGCCTCATTGGTCGAGCTGTTTACAGAATGATTGAACCAATCAGCTGCTCCCGTGTGGCTGGCGGCTGATTGGGCGGGGCTTATTAAACACCTCTATCTCAGGTCACGGATGGACGGCTGTGGATCGGCCTCATGAAGCTCCACCTCCTGCCGACCCACCCCTGATGGAGACTCCCTGCAGGGGGCAGCGTCGTCTCCACCCCCCCCTCCAGAACCTGGATCCAGACTAGAACCTGGACCCGGTGTGGATCTGGATCCGCTCCGTTCCCTCCTGACCGATCCTGAATGATCCCGTTCTGATCTAGATTCCATCTGATCTCCGGGTTCCAGAGGAAACGTCTCTGCTCTGGAGGACGTGGGCGTCGACCTGCTGACATCCTGCTCTGATTGGTTCACACGGGTTCTACCTGGACCAGATCGCTCAGGAGGGGTGGGTCTTCTTCAGCCTCTCAGTGAACCTTCAGATGGACTCACAGGTCGTTTCCAGGAGTTGTACATCACCGCTAACGGACCGGCGGACCGCTAACGGACCGCTAACGGACCGCTAACGGACCGGCGGATCGCTAACGGACCGCTAACGGACCGCTAACGGACCGGCGGACCGCTAACGGACCGGCGGACCGCTAACGGACCGCTAACGGACCGGCGGATCGCTAACGGACCGCTAACGGACCGCTAACGGACCGGCGGATCGCTAACGGACCGCTAACGGACCGGCGGACCGCTAACGGACTGGCGGACCGCTATCGGACTGGCGGCCCGCCCCCTAGTGGACGGCGGCGGCCATGACGCAGAGCACGTTAAACTTTGTTTTCACTAGAACCAAAGAAAAGCGACGAATCATCAGGTTCCTGTGGGATTTAATCCCGACGGCCGTTAGAGCCCGAACGACCCCGAAGGAGGAGGGAACCAATCAATAATCAATGACAGAACCTTATCTGAACGACCAGGTTGACTAATCAAAGCGATGAGCCCCCTCCCTCCCTAAACCAGAAGAGACGCGACCACATGATGATGGTTTGGGGTTTTAAACGGAGCCAGAAAAGAGAAACGTCTTCAGATTTGTCTCAACTTTATTGATTCGTCCGCCGACGAACAAAACAACAACCAGGATGTTTGTTTGTTTGTTTGTTTGTTTGTTTGTTGTGACACGTTAGCATCCAAAGCTACAATCCCATCGGATGCTAACGGATGCTAACGCTCACCCATCGGATGCTAACGGCGCTGAGCGATCGGACGGCTCCTGCCCCTTTGCCCCGGCCCCCCCGCCCCGTCACCGGCCCCGCCCATCCATCTCCCGCTATCAGCTGCTCCCTGCTGCCGTTGCTCTCGGGGGTCACGGGGGGTTGTTTACTCGGGGGCCCGTCGTCTGATAGCCCGTGTCGGACGAGGCCCCCCACCCCGCCCCCCCGTCTTAACCTGCGCCGCTATCAGCCGACTCCGACCTCGTCTCTTAAAGGAACACTTCCCCTGGACACGAGGGGGGGGCGGCTGATAGGCGCTGCCTCCATCCGTCAGGGGGGGGCCTCGTGACGGACGGCTGACGGGTTCAAATACATCCCCTGACCCCGGATCGGGGGCCGTCACCCGTTAGGTTCACGCCCCCCCCCGGTTCAGGGAGAACGTCTATTTAAATACTTCATGAATCAAGCTAATGCTAGCCTGTTTCAGCTAGCTAACGCTAACATGCTAGCCTGTTGAGACGGCTAAAGGCTGGTGATGATGTCATACCTGTGGGGGTGTAGGAGGCTAATCGTAGCCTGATAACACGATGCTAACCAGCTGACTTGTGCTAGCGTCCTAGCTAACATGCTAATGCTGCTGGTTCTAGCTGTGGTTGTTTACATGTTTACCCATCTGTGGTGTAAACAAATGCATTTAACGGAGGTCGTTTCCATGGTGACACACGACACGTGTGTTTAGTGGCAGGAAGTGATGTCATAGCGACAGGAAGTGTGTTAGCGGTTTGGATGGTCAATAATCCAAGGGGGAGGGGGCGGGGTCAACCACCTGATCAACGGGGAGGAAATGAGCGAAGCAGCATAACGGGAGGGCAGGAGGGTCGGGGGGCTTTAGGTGGGGTAATATGTGTGTGGGGGGGTCCGGGGGCGGGGGGTTGAAGTCACAGATTCTAAATCAGGCCCTTGGCCCCTAACAGAAGCCCAGTATGACCAGCAGAACAAAGAGGGCGGCGGTGGCCCCCACCAATTAACATTCCAGCTGCCTCTATGAGCCGCCGGCCCCGCCCCCCCACTCACACCTCGTAAAAGTCACAAACATCAATTCTTCAAACCATAACTGTCATTATAATCCCATTAAAAACAACCCACTGGGCAGTTTACAGTGAACACCGGGGCAAGTGTGCGGCTGGGCGGGGGGGGCGGGGCCACCGAATGGGATCGGTTATCGAACGTGATTCGACGTGATCGCGGCGCCTTTCAGACTCTCCTTCCTGGAGGAAAAGCGAAACGTGACGTCGGACGGTTTGTGGCCACTAGAGGGCAGACAAACACCGGGACGCGTGGCGTTAGCCGCTAGCGGCTGGTTAGCCCGCTCCTCCGGTTCCGGGGCGTCCCTGGTTCTCCTGCCTCCTTCAGACCCCCCAGGGGTTTCTGTGGGTTCTGCTCAGCTGAACCACGTTTGGTTCATTAAATATCAACACGAAATTAAACCTGAAGCACTGTTTGATTTTAGTTTTTCTGTTTCCATGGTTACCAGTTCTTCATTCTGCTGGTCTGAATTCTGTGCACTAGATATACATACATGTATATAATGTATATATACATATATACACTACATACATGTATGTATACACACACACATATATATATATATATACATGTATATATACTGTATATATACTGTGTGTGTATATATATGTATATATATATGTATATATATATACATATATATGTATATATATACACATATATATGTGTATATATATATATATATATGTGTGTGTATATATATATATATATATATATATATATATATATATATATACAGTCCGCCCTCACGCATTCGTGCATCAACGCTCACGACTTCACCTCATTGTGGATTTTTGGTAGGCAGTCACGTGACACCGTACTCTCATTCTATTGGCTGACAGCATCAGGAAGTGTTCTACGTTCTGTGAGTCTCTGACTTCTGTGAGACACAAAGTGTTTTAAACAGTCTGTCAGAGAGTTTAAAGGAAATACAGATAGAAGGTGGTTTAATATCAGAATGGGGGGGTCAGAAACGTTTACATTCACTTTAAAAATGAGACAATTAGTTTGTTGCTATCGTGGAATTCGTTAATCGCGTGGAACACATTAACCACGAGGAACGAAGGATCACTGTAAACACAATCTGATCAATCTGGTCAAACTGTCATGACGTCATCACGAAGACATCAGTACTTACTCGTCTCTGACAGGACGTGAGGCTCCAATCAGACTCCGGTGGAGTCGTGTCGGTCTGCGGGGCTGCTGCCGCGGTGACCCCGCATGGCCCCACCATGAGGACTCATAGTGAGGAGTGTGGCGCCCCCCAGCGGCCGGTTCAGGCCCAGCAGACAGAGCGGCAGCATTCACAGTGAAAAGTCACTTCCTGCAGCTGTGATGACAACTGGAATAAATTTATTATCGATTCAATGATGATGAAGTTATCAGGAAATAAATCAGATGAAGGTAAAGATCCAACCGCTGCCCCTTTAGGGTCAACGTTCAATGTTCACAACCTCTCTTCTTCCCATCCTTCAGTTCGGTATCCGTGGAAACCAGATCCATAGCACAAGCAGCAGAAAGGGAAACTGATTCTAGCGTGTTAGCAGGATGCTAGCACAGGTTAGCACCCTGCTATCAGACCACAGTGAGTGTGATTAACGTTCAATTTTAAAGAAATGTTCATTTTTGCGACAGCAGGGCGTCACTGGCTGTCGGGTGGGGGAGGGGCGGGAGGTCAGGGGGCGGGGCGATCGGCTGGTTGAGGTCGTAGGTGACCGGTGTGATGTCATGTCTGTTTAGCGCTGATGAGGACCACCTGGATGTTCCTGCGGGCCATCTCTCTGGACATCTGGCACCAGGAGCAGGGGTAGCAGAAGAAGGAGCAGACGCAGTCCCGGCACAGCGTCCCCTGCAGGACAGAGAAAGGAACCCCGTCACCACCCGGTCCACCTGGACGCCCCCACAGGTAGGAGCTCTGACCCCCCCAAACGCTGTCCAGGACCCCCTACGGGCTCTGGACCAGGCTCTGCTTCTGGTTCTGCTCCAGGGGCCTCACAGCTGAAGATGACTGGCTGATCAGTCGTCCAATCAGATGGCTCCGTTCTCTAATTCTCATTCAGGTATTTCAGTGGTTCTACAGGAACCGGTCCGACTACTTTCACTAGTTTCACTCTTACAGGTTGAACTACTCGTGATTCTGGTTCTGATCAACTTCAGGAAGTCAGATCAGAAATAAATTCACTGATCAGTATAAAACAGAAGCTGTTTGTAGTTTAATGTTTTAAATTAATTCTGAATTTATTGTTCTTGACATTTAAAATAAGTTATATATATATACACACACACACATATGTATGTATGTGTATATATATATATACATATATATAACATATGTATGTATGTGTATATATATATACATATATATAACATATGTATGTATGTGTATGTATATATACATATCTATACAGTATATACATATGTATGTATGTATGTAATATTAATTATAATAATTTCAATATTTTAATTTTTTATTTTAATTTAATTTTAATTTTAATTTAATTTTTTAATTTAATTTTAATTTAATTTTAATTTTGATTTTGTTTTTTTTAACTAGTAATTATTTTTCAAATCTGAAGATTCTGAATTATTTTTATCATTAATTCCTTATATGTGTGAAATTTTTGTTTGTTTTCTGACGCGGTGACGTCATGTTCATGTGGGCGGGGCCTCACCCGGATGCCGTAGCGCTGCCTCATGGACACCCTCATGGCCAGGCTGGCGGCGGGGATGAGGGACGGCAGGTAGTCCAGCAGGGGGAGACAGAGACACTCTCCGTACTTCCTGCTGGTCCTGCAGGCGAAGCAGGGCAGGCACCAGAAGGCAAAGCAACCTGTAAACAACAACAAACAAACAAACAGGTCAACATCCCGCAGGAGGCGGGGCTAACAGATGAAGTAATCAGATTACAAGCTCCTTACACTCGGGCGTGTTTTGGGTGCAGTCACAAATCCCGGACCCCCACTCCTGGGAGTCCTGGGCCTCCATGACGGGCTGCGGCTGCGTGACGACCATCGTCGACGACATCACGGCGCCTGGAAGAGGGGGTGGAGCCAAACGCGTTCAAACAGGAAGTTGTTTCTCTTCGCCGCAGCGTTTCATTCGCTTTCAGGACATTTGAATATTCTAACTTCTTAAAATCAAACGTTCAGTATCATCAATGGGGGGCAGGAGGCTGGAGCCCCCCGGCACTCTGATCCTAGCCCCACCCCCTCTCTGCTCATGGACAGCCCCTTGTTTCTGATTGGATGAAACCGTTTCATCCTCTGAGGCCCAGAAATGGCGGAGCTTCTCACCGTTTTCTCGTCGTTGGCGTCGATTGGAACTCGATTTATTGATTATTGGCGATCAGGAGCCAATAAAGAAACGTAATCCAGCTAATAACCCTACTTTCAGGTCATATATTTATAATCTGATTACATTTTTGAATTTCCCGCTTTGTGATCATTGGCGTATCTATCTGGCAACACGCCCGACCTGACGGTCCGTCTCACCCAACAGCAGAAACCCAGAAGCTAATGCTAATGCTAGCAGTGGTGTTGGAAGCCTCACCTGTCTGCGAGCGGCGGCGCCGGCGTCCTGATGACTGACGGCTGCTCACGTCTGCTCACAAATACCTGCAGAGGAGAAACGTCTCAGGACCAACCGGACAAACAGGTCTGCCCCGCCCCCGCTAGCGCCGCCGCGCTAGCACCTGGGGCTAAAAATAGGACGGCGGTCATTTCATCAACGCCATTGGTTCTGGTCTGAGATCTGATCTGTTGATCATTGATTCTGATTAAAACCAGCTAAACCACCTCAAGCCCCGCCCCCAAATCAACCTGTAAACACACCTGTCAGTCAGGTGTGACGTGTGGTGGAGAAGGCCACGCCCACCTGGCTGTGTGAACAGTTTGAGGTTAAAAATAAGATCAGCTGACGATTAAAGCCCAGCTTTAACAGAACGTTTCCCCCTGGGGGGGCGGGGGCGGGGGCGCTGAGCTGCTTTTTCTTCCTGTGTTTTCTGCTGACTGGACGGCTTTCGTCTGACCTTTGACCCAGATCCCTGACCTCCATATTTGGAGCAGGCCGTGCCTGTTCCAGCCCCCCCCCATGACCTGGCATCCAGTTCCAGTCGGCTTGACGACCTCCGCTAACAGGAACGAGGTTTCGTGTCAGAGAACACGTGACCTCCTGTCCTTCATGGAACCAGACCCCCCCTGGTCAGGTCCTACCAGGTCTCAGGTGGACCCAAACGGGTCGGGGGGGGGTGACAGTAATATTTGTTCTAAATAACCAGGACTGATAGAAACCAGGAAGACGTTTATCGTTCTGATTATCAGCTGGTCGGGTCGGTTCATCGGCCGCCGCCGCCACCGGCGTCTGGACGTCTGGACGTCTGGACGTCTGGACGTCTGGGACAGAGGAAGACTCTCCAACGGAAACCCAGAAGTGAGGTTGTCATAGCAACCAGTGGCTGGTTTGGGTCATGTTCAACAGTCTGATTGGCTCCTGGAACGTCAACAAGAGCGTTGTTGAAGGTGTTGGGTTCTCGACCCGCGGGCGGCGGCCTCGCCCGGCTGCTGCTGGGAAAACTGGATCCTCAGGAACGGACGGGGGTCCAGCAGGTAAACCGACTGAACCGACGCATCAGGTAAACCGACTGAACCGACGCATCAGGTAAACCGACTGAACCGACGGCGGGTCAGGGGTCCGACCAGAGCAAACAGAAGGCGAGCTCACAGTAAATATAACTCCGACTTTTGTTCCCGAGGCGGGGGGAAGAGTTCAGCGGGAAAAACCAGGTCAGAAGAGTCGCCTCCTGAACCCCCGCGTCATGACTCAGGCAGGTGCAGCGTGACGCCGACAAAACTCTGTCTTTGGTTCTGAGTAAGGAGGAAAGGTTTTCCTCTGGAACAGGAGACGCTCGTCGTCCTCTCCTGCTCCGACGCGGTCCGGTCCGGTCCGGTCCGGTCCGGTCCAGACAGCGTCACAACTTTCACGTGTCAACCACCGTCGTAATGTGAATAGCACAGGCCACACCCCACAGGGGTCATAAACTGGCCACACCCCACAGGGGTCATAAACTGACCACACCCCACAGGGGTGGTAAAGTGGACCAGACACCGTCGGAACTGAAGAATCCTCCTGATGAACCCAGAACCTTCCTCACGTCCGGTGAACCGACTCATCAGCTCTGGGTGAGCCGGTGGTGTTACTGCTGCTGGCCACCGGGGGGAGCTGCTCACACTACATCCTGTTACTCAGTATAGATGAAGTCTTTTTACATCCAAAGAAATGCAGGTGAAATTAGCGTGAATGCTAACTCAGTCCTGACGGCTAAAGGCTGGAGGGGGCGGGGCAACAAGTGAACAAACACCTGATGTTTGTTTACATCATGTTTTCCTGACGACACTAAAATGAAACCAGAGGATTTCCTGGAGAGGAGGGGGGGTGAAGCCAGGTTGGACCTGAGCCTGGTGCCCCCCCCCCCCGCCCCTTAAGTGTACTTTGCCCCCTTGAAGCTGATTTAAAGCAGGGCTGGCATGAAGGGGGGGTCAGATGGAGTTAACCGAGCTGAGACGAGGGGAACTGGTTCCTCTGCTCCGTTACTTTAGTAATCTGATTACTAATTAATATTTTTGACGCCTGAAGTTTTTGATTTACTCCGTTTTATTTTTACGCCGCCGGTTCATCTGATCTGGATTCAGCCTCAGGATTATTTAATCCAAAGGTTTTAATCTTCATTTTGTTCCTGCAGAAAAAAAAAAACGGTGAGTTTTTTTTTAATGTTAAACATTTTAAACTGAGTTTAATTTAAACTTTAAAGTATAAAATAAACATTGGGTGAAACTTGAACTCATTTAGCATTAGCATTTAGCATTAGCCTTTAGCATTAGTAGCAGCACATGAACTTTTTTATCTCCTGACAGGAAGTACTTTTCGTCTGACCTGGGGGAGACGATGGAGGGCAGCAGAACGGCCCCTGGTCCGGGTGGGACCCCTACTTCGTCTGGACCCCCGTGCCCCACACCCCCTGTGAAGACCCCCCCGAGCCATCCAGACTCTTTCCTCACTGCAGCGCGACTCATTCGTGGAGGATGGGCGGGGGCCCAGGTGGAGGTGGACTCCCTGGCGGTGTGGCCCCCCCTGTCCCTGCGGGACAGAACTGGGGGTGGAGAACCCGCTGAGGTTCTGCTGGAGCCCAGCAGGACGACCACTGAGGACACAGAGACATACAGACAGGAAGTGGTGGTTCGTGTCCGGGTGTCCGGCTGTCGCCCCTCCTGCGGGAAGTCCCGGGGGCCCCGGGGGGGCCGGGGTGTCAGGGGGGTCAGGGCCCCGATGCTCCCGGTCATCGCTGAGATGTAGGCAGCTGTCGTTGGTTCCATTCCCCACGGGTTGGAAAGGGGTCACAAGGGGTCACACAGATCACACAGGGTCATAGGGGTCACACGAGGTTGCATGGGGTCATGGGGGGGGTCACACTGGGTCCTACGGGTCCAGGATGAGTCGCTGTCTTGTTTTGTGATTGATGAAACTGTTGTAAATATGAATCGATCCCTGTTCAATAAACAGTTATTGATCATCAGTCGATCACAACTCCGTCTGCTTCAGGTCCATGTCTGACCTTTAACCTCCAGTGACCTCTGATCACTGGAGCCAATCACAGCTGGCTTACACCAGACAAGTGTTGGGTTGTGGGTGTGGTTTTGTTGGGGTTGTGGGTGTGGTTTTGTTGGGGTTGTGGGTGTGGTTTTGTTGGGGTTGTGGGTGTGGTTTTGCTGGGGTTGTGGGTGTGGTTTTGCTGGGGTTGTGGGTGTGGTTTTGTTGGGGTTGTGGGTGTGGTTTTGCTGGGGTTGTGGGTGTGGTTTTGTTGGAGTTGTGGGCGTGGTTTTGTTGGGTTGTGGGCGTGGTTTTGTTGGGTTGTGGGCGTGGTTTTGTTGGGGTTGTGGGTGTGGTTCTATGACCTTCATGTCATCTTTAATCGTCTCCAGGAGATAAAATAACCCCTCCCCCTAAATTTTCATATAATTTGTCTGAAGTATTGTGAACATAAATCCCGCCTCTCTGACTTAGGAAAATCGTAAAGGCCACGCCCACAATGTTTGTCAGTTATAAAGGTCATAAACATAAATAGCATGTGCTACCTAGCATACATATATTAAATTGCTCCAGAGATGGCGATGTTGTCCCCACCCCCACCCTAACCACACCCCCACCCTAACCCCACCCCGTTAATGTTTAATTTATGTAAAAAAATATAAACATATTAGCTTAAGAAATTCAAGCTAAGCTAATACGTTTATTTTTTTACATAAATTGGGACCAAATGAGACGAGACGAACGTTCAGTTTCGTGTTTTGATTTTATTTATATATAAATTCATGCCACAAGTTGACATTAAATAGAAAATAAAAGTCATTTCAGGTTAAAGCTAGAAAACGACCACAGTGGAACGAAACCGACGAGCGTCGAAACGAAATGAAGCGACGAGCACACGACGAGACGACCAGCTACCAGTGAACGCACCGGCCCGGAGCGCCGGGGAACGTGGGTAAAAAAACTAGCAAGGTTATAAAATACTGATCCGACGTCGTCGTCACAAAGACAGACGCATCGAACGAGGCGGTCGCTAATCCGTCTGCGGGTAACAAACGTCAGAAAAATACGAGAACACGAGCTCGTCCCCGATTGGACGCGACCATGCGACCCCGCCTCCGTAGAAACGACACGAATACTGAAGGTATCCCGTAGCAACCGTCGGATTCAAGACGGAACACAAGACGCAGCGATGAAGATGAGCGTGACACGCCCTCTGAGCTTCATCACGACTCCCCCCCTGGGGGTGGGGCCTCATCTGGATTCTGATTGGTTCTCAAATTGGTTTCTTAATGGTTGGAGTTAAAGCAGGCTACATGCTAGCAGTAATAGAGTATCTGTTTACAACCCTTTGACGCTGAGTCACGAATGATAGCGTGTAGCAGTGCTAACACTAACCGACCTCGATAGCTAAAATAAAATAAAGGTTAAATAAATAAAAATAGCGTGAAGCAGTGCTAACGCTAACCCTAGGAAGGAAAAGCAGCCAATCAGGGCTTGAGGACCGCTGGAGACCCGTTCAGTTAGTGAAGCGCCGTCAATGCTAAAGGTGGCTCCTTTAGGAAGCTAAACGTTTAGTTTACTGTTGTTTTGTTTATTTGTTTGTTTTCTCATAAACCATTGGTGAGGGGGCGTGTCCACGTTTAGACCGACGCCACGGACAAACAACAAACTGATGATGATGTGGTGGTGTGAAGCTCTTCGCTACAGAAAACGCCAACATGTGTGAACAAAAGCCACCCTGTGTGTGTGTGTGTGTGTGTGTGTGTGTGTGTGTGTGTGTGTGTGTGTGTGTGTGTGTGGTTGAACTGAAACAAAGTATGATGTCATCACTATCACATGACATCGTTTGGCACCGTTGTGGTTCTCCACATTTCCTGTCCAGCTGTCACGTCACGCCGCGACCGTTATTTATATTTATATTTATATTTAAATTTCTTTGACACGTCAACAAAAAATAAAAAGTTCGAATGAAAAAAACTTCGTTTTAAAAAATGTGAACCGCCAGAACCAAATGTTTGGCATCGATCAAAAACATTAAGGATGTTGTTTATCGTTAAACAACAGCAACATTGGTGCATTCATGAACGTTCATTCACCCACCGGTTTAGCATGTTAGCATAGGTAGCGCTAACAAACCTGCATCCAGTGGAGAAAGGGTTAAAATTGTGTTTGTTCTACTGGTGACGTCACAGGTGGAAAATCAAAAGGTTGGAGGTCACAGAACAATAAACTGTATTTAAACATTGGTTTAGCTGCAAGCATAGCTATTAGCATAGCAGCTAAACCAATGGAAAGTCCCTGGACACAACTCATGATTTGGCAACATCTACCTCTAGTCGTCTGATTGATGCACATTTGATCAACGCTCAGACTCCTTTGTGATGCTCTAGTCTTTTGATCAAGGCTCAGACTCGTTTCTGGACCTCTGGTTGTCTAATTGACACTCATTTGATCAACGCTCAGACTTGTTTGTGGTTCTCTAGTCTTTTGATCAACGCTCAGACTCATTGATCAAAAGTCTAGTTGTTTGATTGACGGTCGTTTGATTGATGCTCACACTCCAACACTCCCTACCAGAACGTTTCCTCATCTTATTAAAAATCATTTTGTGGAAACAACAAAAGAGCACAGAGAAGATAATTAGCACCGAACGGCTGCGGCTAACGCTAGAGCGCGATGACGCCACTGGAGACATGCTAGCTGATGCAGACATGCTAGCTGCCGGACACAACGACACACGGCCGTGACTGGACCGCAACACAACACATGCAAGACTGGTTTATACAGACGCGGTCTGTGATTGGTTGAACGTCATGTGACGATTCAAGTAACGGACGACCGACCTCGTCGTCCGACGGCCGTCGTACATTCAGAGACGCGACGAGACGTCGATGATGGAGGGGGGGGGGCACGAGAAGATATGGCACTTAAAAAAAAGAACACAAGCTGCGACTTCCTGTCGCAGCTGATTGGTCAAAGTGGGTGGTCACATGGTGGGCGTGGTTTCTGTTGTTTCATGGCACAGGTTGTTGGCAGGACTTCCTCCTTGTCCGCTGAGTAAAGTGCAAAGGTTCCTCCGCCCAGGTAACACACACACACACAGACACACACACACACACACACACACACACACACACACACACACACACACACACACATACACCAGAGTCCTGTCCCACAAAGCTGGATTAACCTAGCCAGGCTTCCTCCTACTTATCTGGCTTCACTTACCCAGACATCCACCCTCCAGATTTTCGGTCCCATAAAGCCGGCTATCAACTCACTAATTCAATCCAGGCTTGTCCACTCTAGATCTGTGTGCGCTCACATAAAAAGGGCGGAGTTTGCTGCATGCGACCAATCACAAACATGCAACAAACCGGCCCGAGACGCATATTTCACAACGGAGGAGCAAACAATAATAATTAATAAATACGATCAATACAAATCAATAATCCAGCAAACAGCAACACAGCTGCAGCTGCCAAACGGAGCAAGGATCTCTGGGAAAACATGGCCGACTGCGTCAATGAGGAAGTTAGTGTCATTATAATATTACTGCCCCACTATGACTGCACTTGTGTATCTGACTACAGTAACATGTGTGTGTTCATACATGTGTGTGTGAACCACATGTTTGGTTATGACATGTGATCGTAGCCCCGTGACTTTATGAACAGCTCTACGTACTGTGTTCTTCACAGGTTTTCAGCATCGCCAACACAATACATTAAAGTACCGATCAATCAATCAATCAATCAATCAATCCATGACTTACTGAAACAAATCACTGATCAATGACATTCTATCTGTGTCTTGCTTGTAACCCGTCCAACGAGGGATTTCAGGACATCATAATAATTACCAACATCACTCAGAAATATATGAACTGTCTCAAAGACCCTCAGGTCAATGCACACTGTGTGGGGCTGTCAGCGCGGGGTTGGGGTGCGTTCCATTCCTGATGTGAGGCTCCAGCAGCTGACAGATGTAATGTAACCCCTCCCCCAAAACCTCTACCTTTCTACAGTCATTGTTCAGCCAATCCCACCGGATTACAGCCATCCCCAAATATTCTCTCTGCCTGAGCGCTCTGCACACAAGCTGTGACCCGAGATCCACCGGGTTCTCAGGGAACGGACGGCCCGTTTTCAGGAGAACCGATTGGTCAGTAGGTGGGGCTGTTATACCTGCTGAGCTCTGATTGGTCAGTAGGTGGGGCTGTTATACCTGCTGAGCTCTGATTGGTCAGTAGGTGGGGCTGTTATACCTGCTGAGCTCTGATTGGTCAGTAGGTGGGGCTGTTATACCTGCTGAGCTCTGATTGGTCAGTAGGTGGGGCTGTTATACCTGCTGAGCTCTGATTGGTCAGTAGGTGGGGCTGTTATACCTGCTCAGCTCTGATTGGTCAGTAGGTGGGGCTGTTATACCTGCTGAGCTCTGATTGGTCAGTAGGTGGGGCTGTTATACCTGCTGAGCTCTGATTGGTCAGTAGGTGGGGCTGTTATACCTGCTGAGCTCTGATTGGTCAGTGGGTGGGGCTGTTATACCTGCTGAGCTCTGATTGGTCAGTAGGTGGGGCTGTTCTACCTGCTGAGCTCTGATTGGTCAGTAGGTGGGGCTGTTCTACCTGCTGATCTTATCCTGAACTAACCCTAACCCTAATCTGGAGCAGGTTAGGTGTTCAGCATAGGTTACCGCGACAACGTAGCCCGATGGAAAGTCAAGTCAAGTCAGGTTAAACCTGAAGTTATCTGGCTAAGCCGTGATCCAGCTTTATGGTACAGGCCTCAGATCTGTGCCATCAGAAGCTCAGCTGCCGGTTCTCGGGCAGTGGCGCCGCCGTTAGCGGGGGGGCGTCGCTGTTAGTGGGTGATGTGACACAGGGGGAGCGGCCAAGGGGGACAAGAGGGGCCGGGTCGACTCCGATCCCATAATGCACTTGATTACGTCTCGATGAATCTTCGCACTGTGCTGGACAGGGTGGGGGACTAGCGCTCATTAGCGCCGGTCGCTAAGCTACAACCAGTCGGACGTGCGGCGCCAGTAAACAGTCTGCTGGGTGAAGACATGCGGTTTGGGTCGTCCGTAGCAACCGGCAAAAAGCATCCCTGGTAGGGGTGGGGGGGGGGCACAGGCTGGGGGGGTTAGCTGCTGATGGCTAGCATTTGTAGTTCACAGTAGGAGGTGCTGCATGCGCTCCAGAGCACCCTAATGATGATGATGATGATGATGATGGGGGGGGTAATTATCCAGAGTAACGTCATGTTGATATATAAAACCACTAGCAGGTTCAGTGTCGCTTTAAGGAGGGGGGGTTATGCTAACGCTAACAATTAGCATGACCCCCTCCTCCTCCTCCTCCTCATGATGAAGGACACACCCAGCCTTAAGGCAACACACAGCCCTTGGACGTTGGCACATGCACTGAGAGGGGCGGGGCCGACTGGAGCTGAGGGGCGGGGTCGATGAGCTGAGGGGTGGGGCTTAACCCAACAAACGCAAAAGTAAACAAAAACAGGAACCAAAAGAGGCAAAGAGAGATGAAGAGGAGGTGACGATGAGGAGGTGATGAGGGGCCCCTGGGGGTCAGATGTGGGTCAGCGTGGTGGACGTGATGAGGCGCACAGTGAGCGTGCCCGGCAGGTCGTTGTCGTGGCGACTGCCCCGGTCCCTCAGGTGGAGGGTGTGCTGCTCCTGCCTCTCGCTGGGGTCGCTCAGCAGCACCACCTGCCCCAGGAAGGAGTCCACGATCATGTTCTTGTTGTAGACCTGGGGAGGGAGAGGAGGAGGAGGTCCAGAGCAGAGCTGATGGACAGACCCGGGTCTGGGCCTGGGGGGCCCCTCACCTCGATGTGGACCCCCTCCTTGGGCTTCTTGCGGTAGAACAGTCCTTTGACGTCAAAGTTGGGGCAGCGGGTCTCCCTGTGGACGGGGGAGCGCACCTTCTCCCCCTCACAGCTGATGATGACGTAGGGATCCACACCTGGGGGGGGAGACGGGTAAGAAGGCTCAATGGGGAGGGGGGTGTTCCTGAATGAATACGATACAGCTAGTCCTCAACATACAAGCGCGCTTCACCAGATCTGACTATCACCCTGCAGTTCCCCTTCCTGCCACAACCCCCAGGGGGGCAGCACCTCTGTGTTCACGCAGCTCTAACACTCGCCCCCCCCCCCATGTTGTTTGTTATTGTCTCTGTTAGCATCTCAGAGCGTCAGGCTTCTGAGATGCTAACTGTTTATGGTGATGCTAAAGCTAAAGCTAGTGAAGATAGTAGTTGTGGTGAGCATCTCTGATGACAACTCTGACTCTGACCACAATAACTCCTCCCCCTTCACTCTAAACCTAAGCTACATGCTACATGCTACGTGTTGTTTTAATGTCCTGGAATTGTTTCTGGTCAGTCTGAGGGAATAGAACTTAGTATAGTATAGTATGATGATATATACTTAGTATAATGACATTACTGTAGTATTTACAGTAGTAATGACATTACTGTAGTATTTACAGTATATTGACATTACTTTAGTATTTACAGTAGTACTGTCATTACTTTAGTACGGTATTTACAGTATAATGACATTACTGTAGTATTTACAGTATAATGACATTACTTTAGTATTTACAGTATAATGACATTACTTTAGTATTTACAGTAGTAATGACATTACTTTAGTATTTACAGTATAATGACATTACTTTAGTATTTACAGTAGTAATGACATTACTGTAGTATTTACAGTAGTAATGACATTACTGTAGTATTTACAGTAGTAATGACATTACTTTAGTATTTACAGTATAATGACATTACTGTAGTATTTACAGTATAATGACATTACTTTAGTATTTACAGTATAATGACATTACTTTAGTACGGTATTTACAGTATAATGACATTACTTTAGTATTTACAGTAGTAATGACATTACTGTAGTATTTACAGTAGTAATGACATTATTGTAGTATTTACAGTAGTAATGACATTACTTTAGTACGGTATTTACAGTATAATGACATTACTGTAGTATTTACAGTATAATGACATTACTGTAGTATTTACAGTATATTGACATTACTTTAGTATTTACAGTAGTACTGACATTACTTTAGTACGGTATTTACAGTATAATGACATTACTTTAGTATTTACAGTATAATGACATTACTTTAGTATTTACAGTAGTAATGACATTACTTTAGCATTTACAGTATAATGACATTACTGTAGTATTTACAGTATAATGACATTACTGTAGTATTTACAGTAGTAATGACATTACTGTAGTATTTACAGTATAATGACATTACTGTAGTATTTACAGTAGTAATGACATTACTGTAGTATTTACAGTATAATGACATTACTTTAGTATTTACAGTAGTAATGACATTATTGTAGTATTTACAGTAGTAATGACATTACTTTAGTACGGTATTTACAGTATAATGACATTACTGTAGTATTTACAGTATAATGACATTACTGTAGTATTTACAGTATATTGACATTACTTTAGTATTTACAGTAGTAATGACATTACTTTAGTATTTACAGTATAATGACATTACTGTAGTATTTACAGTAGTAATGACATTACTGTAGTATTCACAGTAGTAATGACATTACTTTAGTATTTACAGTATAATGACATGACTGTAGTATTTACAGTATAATGACATTACTGTAGTATTTACAGTAGTAATGACATTACTGTAGTATTTACAGTATAATGACATTACTTTAGTATTTACAGTAGTAATGACATTATTGTAGTATTTACAGTAGTAATGACATTACTTTAGTACGGTATTTACAGTATAATGACATTACTGTAGTATTTACAGTATAATGACATTACTGTAGTATTTACAGTATATTGACATTACTTTAGTATTTACAGTAGTACTGACATTACTTTAGTACGGTATTTACAGTATAATGACATTACTTTAGTATTTACAGTATAATGACATTACTTTAGTATTTATAGTATAATGACATTAGTTTAGTATTTACAGTAGTAATGACATTACTTTAGTATTTACAGTATAATGACATTACTGTAGTATTTACAGTAGTAATGACATTACTTTAGTATTTACAGTATAATGACATTACTGTAGTATTTACAGTAGTAATGACATTACTGTAGTATTTACAGTATAATGACATTACTCTAGTATTTACAGTATAATGACATTACTGTAGTATTTACAGTAGTAATGACATTACTGTAGTATTTACAGTAGTAATGACATTACTTTAGTATTTACAGTATAATGACATTACTGTAGTATTTACAGTAGTAATGACATTACTGTAGTATTTACAGTATAATGACATTACTCTAGTATTTACAGTATAATGACATTACTGTAGTATTTACAGTAGTAATGACATTACTGTAGTATTTACAGTAGTAATGACATTTAAATGACCTCTGATGGAGATCATAGAGTTATTTTAATTCATTCTGACTTACACCCTCTGGAGCCCTTGTTTGTATGTTGAGGACTAGCGGTACCTCTATGGGGGGGCCCACCTCCGTTGGAGTCCTGTCCCTGCAGCCCGTCGGCATTCAGGACGTGGACCTGAGTGACCAGCTGGGGGTACCCACACATCCCCGTCCAGCAGGTCTGAGGCGGCTCGTCGAGGCTCAGCTCCCTGGGGGGCAGAGGGGGTGGGGTTAACACCAGCGGGGCGGGTCTAGAACAGTCCTGACGTACTTGCAGTCTGAAGGCACATCGGTGAAGACGCGCAGCAGGAAGTCTCCCTGCTGGCCGGGGTCGAAGGTCGTGGGGATGATGACGTAGCGCCCCTCCCTCAGCTCCTGGCGCAGGAAGACGCAGCGTGAGTTGATGTAGATGGAGCCCGCCACCTTCTGCTGGGCCGAGTGCATGCGGTACTTCCTGTTCAGCTCCACCTGCGGGACGGGGGGGGTATTAGCGTGAGCCCATGGGGTGGGGGGGGCCACGGCGCGCTCCTACCCGGTGGATGTCGAAGCCGATGGCGAGGTTCTCCCCCTTGCCCTCGGTGGGCGTGGCCCGGCGCTCCTTCTGCTGCAGGCAGATCAGAACCTCGTCCTCCACCTTCTTCACATCGAACACGTACTGGAAGACACACACACCCGTCCAACAGGGCTCCGCCCACAAGCCGCTCATCGCACACCAGAGCCACGCCCACCTGGGGGTTCTGCAGGAAGCTGTTCTTGTGGTTGATGCACCCCCCCGAGCGGTTGCGGAGGGGGTCCTGGCGGGGGACCCAGGAGCCCCGCATCACCTCCTCCTCCCAGGTCTTGTGGATGCTCAGGTAGGAGGTGTTGATGAGGCGGCAGAGGATCAGGTCCGTGAAGTACTGGCAGAAGTCATCGAAGGTCATCCTGGGGGGGCCGGGGGTGTGATCAATATCAATCAATCAATGTCCACTCAGATTTATGCAACAGCAACACTTTGATCATCATTCAGCTTCTAGGGTTCTTGTTCCTCAAGCAGCCAATCAGACGAGAGCTCCCAGCATGCATCACACTGATGGATCAATAACCCTGTATCGGTTCCGTTATCGGTTCTCACCAGAACTCGCCGTCGTCCTGGACGGTCACGCCCAGCTTCTCTCTCTCACTCTTGCTCACCTTGTTCCACTCCTCTGAGCTGTGGGGGGGAAAGGGGGGTGAGCGCCTGAGACTCCTTCATGCTGATTGGTCGATCAGGTCAGTTTGTCAAACAGTGCGTTGGCCACTCCTCCATCAGTTGTTGAGGGTTGTGTTGCTATGGCAACCACAGATCACATGTTTAAATGCATCTCTGTGTTTACAGGTTTACAGCTAATGCTAACCAGGCTAGCCTGCAGCTAACGGCTAACGTTTCTGTGGACCCACTGGACTGATGACTGTTAACTAGTCTGTTAACTACCAGTGAGCATCATCGTCACTTTAGTTAAGCTGAACGGTGGTAGTTTAGTTAGTTTAAACCGGTGTTAGTTAAACCACTATTAGTTAAACCAGTGTTAGTTAAACCACTATTAGTTAAACCAGTGTTAGGTTAGTTAGTTTAAACTGGTGTTAAACCGCTATTAGTTAAACCAGTGTTAGTTAAACCACTATTAGTTAAACCAGTGTTAGGTTAGTTAGTTTAAACTGGTGTTAGTTAAACCGCTATTAGTTAAACCAGTGTTAGTTAAACCACTATTAGTTAAACCAGTGTTAGGTTAGTTAGTTTAAACTGGTGTTAGTTAAACCAGTATTAGTTAAACCGGTGTTAAACCGGTGTTCGTTTAGTTAGTTTACACTGGTGTTAGTGAAACCGCTATTAGTTAAACCAGTGTTAGTTAAACTGATGTTAGTTTAGTTAGTTTAATCCAGTGTTAGTTTAAACTAGTGTTAGTTAAACCGGTGTTAGCTAAACCGCTATTAGTTAAACCAGTGTTAGTTAAACCAGTGTTAGTTTAGTTAGTTTAAACTGGTGTTAGTTAAACCAGTGTTAGTTTAGTTAGTTTAAACTGGTGTTAGTTAAACCAGTATTAGTTAAACCAGTGTTAGTTAAACCAGTGTTAGTTTAGTTAGTTTAAACTGGTGTTAGTTAAACCAGTTTTAGTTAAGCCGGTGTTAGTTAAACCAGCGTTAGCGTGAAGCTAGTCGTTGGTTCTTGTCAGGTCGTTTCCTGTCGTTTACCAGCTGATCACTGATCAATTGTCTGGTTTAACTGGTCATCAATCAATAATTCAGCAGCGACTGATTGAAGAGGAAGACACGCTTTAATAACATCTGTCTCAGGGCGATCAATAATTCAGAGGGGTGGGGGTGGGGGGGGCTGATTTAAAACCACCAGATTCAGCTGAGCTGCACTGGTTCATACTGGTTTAAACTAGTTTATTCTGGTTTACACTGGTTTGTTCTAATTTATACTGGTTTATTCTGGTTTATACCAGTTCTGGTTTATACTGGTTTTAACTGGTTTATACTGGTTTTAACTGGTTTATACTGGTTTTAACTGGTTTATACTGGTTTATACTGGTTTTAACTGGTTTATACTGGTTTGTACAGGTTTTAACTGGTTTATACTGGTTTTAATTGGTTTATACTGGTTTGTACAGGTTTTAACTGGTTTATACTGGTTTTAACTGGTTTATACTGGTTTGTACAGGTTTTAACTGGTTTATACTGGTTTTAATTGGTTTATACTGGTTTGTACAGGTTTTAACTGGTTTATACTGGTTTTAACTGGTTTATACTGGTTTGTACAGGTTTTAGCTGGTTTATACTGGTTTTAACTGGTTTATACTGGTTTGTACAGGTTTTAACTGGTTTATACTGGTTTTAACTGGTTTATACTGGTTTGTACAGGTTTTAACTGGTTTATACTGGTTTTAACTGGTTTATACTGGTTTGTACAGGTTTTAACTGGTTTATACTGGTTTTAACTGGTTTATACTGGTTTGTACAGGTTTTAACTGGTTTATACTGGTTTGTACAGGTTTGGCGGAAGCTCTGCTGTAGCTCCTTGCCCACCCTAACCAAAGGGCCCCTGCGGGTACCTGTGGCTCTAGGGGCCCCTGCGGGTACCTGTGGCTCCAGGGGCCCCTGCGGGTACCTGTGGCTCCAGGGGCCCCTGCAGGTACCTGTGGCTCCAGGGGCCCCTGCGGGTACCTGTGGCTCCAGGGGCCCCTGCGGGTACCTGTGGCTCCAGGGGCCCCTGCGGGTACCTGTGGCTCCAGGGGCCCCTGCGGGTACCTGTGGCTCCAGGGGCCCCTGCGGGTACCTGTCGCTCCAGGGGCCGCTCCACTCCTTCTCGCCCCAGGGGTTCCTCATGCGGATCATGTGCAGCCTCTCGGACTTGAAGAACGCCAGCAGGCCGTGTCCCAGCCGCACCTTCCTGACGTCCGTCACCGCGTAGGCGTGGCCTTTCACCAGACCGCAGTCCAGCCGCGCCTCCATGTCCTCCACCGTCGTCGCCTAGGAAACGGGAACCAACAGTCAGACACACGGGGCCGGTACCGGTCAGGTGACAACAGGGAGCAGTTACACACCAGCGGGGAGGGGCTTCTGCTGAGACGCCACAAGCCCTTCTCCTTTGGGAGGGAGCGCCGGCGTCTGGAGACGTGAGCACCACAAGCCCCTCCCCTTGGCGTCTGAGACGTGAGAGCCACAAGCCCCTCCCCTCAGCGTCTGGAGACATGAGTTGTTGTCGTGTTGGATTACAACGCCGTTAATCTGGAGCTCTCATCCGATTTAGCAGCGATGACATCATCTCTGAGCTCTGTGATTGGATGCGACCGGAGTCACAGCCAAACACCAATCAGAGTCCCCCCAGAGCCGTGACATCACCGCTAAACAACAACAGTCGATGACATCATCATCTGAACAACCATCAAGACATCATCACCTGAACAGAGGTGGTTCAATGGTGTAAGCCCCGCCCCCGGCGGTCCCGTAGGGGCGGGGCTCTCCCCCTGGGGGCGGGGTCTCACCCTGATGGAGCAGCTGATCAGCCCGTCCCTGTTGTGGACCTTGAGGACCCGTTCGAACAGCTGGCCCCGGGCCCCCTCGTCGGTGGCCATCTGGCCCTCCAGCAGGTCCACGGGCTCGGACACGCCCCCCGTGAAGTCCACCAGCGCGTCCGCCGTGTTCCCCCCGTCCAGAGCCTCGTAGCAGCCGTACACCCTGCAGACGCAACGCCATTGGTCCACATGAGGCACACGCTTTCGGGGTGGGGTTAGGGGTCACAGGGTCAGGGGTTACAGGGTTAGGGGTCATGGGGTCAGGGGTCGGGCTCAGCCCTACTTGGCGTAGGCCTTCTCCACCATGGCGCTCCAGAACTCGCTGCTGTCGCTGGAGTGGCAGTACACCAGCTGGTTGTCCACGGTGGGCAGCCGGTCGTCGATCACCACGTCCACCCACTCCCCGAAGCGCCAGAAGCGGAAGTGGAAGATGCCGGCGTAGGAGTCGGGCTTCTCCGCGTCCCACTCCTGCTCCTTCCAATCAGGGATGACCTGCAGGGGGAGGAGCTACAAGTGAGCTAACCTGCATCACAAAGAAACCAAGCCTCCTGGGGGGGCGCCGTGACTCCACCCGTGGGACGAACGCGCCCCCGAGACCCGGCGCTCCGGTCCGGATGCTAACGTGAGACAAACAAGCGTCCCTGAAGGCGCCGTGGTAACCGCCGCCGTTGGCTGCTGCCTAGCGCCTCGCGGCTCCGCCCCCTCCCCCCCACGTCAACTCAGCCTCGGAGCCTCGGAGTGGAGCAGACGCCGCTGACGGTCGACGCCCCAGCATGTCTGGCGAGCTGCAGCTGGCGTTCCGCCCCGACGCGCAGCTGACGGAGGTGATGCGTCTGCGCGTGCAGTCGCTGCAGCAGCGCGGCGCGCGGCGGCAGGACGGCGAGCGGCTGCTGCTGCCCCACGAGGCCGTGTACCGCCTGGACTTCCCCACGCCGGCGCTGCGCTTCTCGCGCTGGTCGGTGCGTCTGGCCCAGGTGGGGCGCCTCACCGTCACCGCCACCTCGCAGCTGTGGACGCCCGACCTCACCCACCTGATGACGCGCCAGCTGCTGGAGCCCGCCGGCACCTTCTGGAGGGCGGCGGGCGACGGCGGCAACGCCCCCGTCCGCTGCTACGACGCCGACGCCCACGAGTTCGGGGAGAGGATCGCCGAGCTGGCGGCGGTGAGGAAGGTGATGTACTTCCTGTTCGCGTTCGCCGAAGGCTGCAGCCCCGAGACGGTGGACGCCGCCATCGCCTTCACCGCCGACGGGGGGGACGGGGGGGACGGGGGGCGGGCCTAAGGGAGCCCCGAGTGTCGACTGGATGATGTCACCTCAGAGACCCCCATCCCCCCTGAGCCCCCCCCGCTTTTCCAGAAGGAACTCTTTGATCGGAGCGACTCGTCCGCTTCCTGTTTGTGTTTACCTGTTCAAGAATGTAAACATCAATAAAGATCAAACCACCGGCATGTTGTTTGTTGTTTGTTGTTTGTTGTGCTGTTTGTTGTTTGTTGTGCTGTTTGTTGTTTGTTGTGCTGTTTGTTGTTTGTTGTGCTGTTAGTTGTTTGTTATTATTGTGTTATTGTTATTGTTTTGTTGTTGAGTTGTTAGGGTTGTGTTGTTTGACAAACAGTCGTCCTGAAGGGTTTAGAGGAAGTAAATCCCACAAGAGAGAATGGATGGAGACGGTGTGTGTGTGTGTGTGTGTGTGTGTGTGTGTGTGTGTGTGTGTGTGTGTGTGTGTGTGTGTGTGTGTGTGTGTGTGTGTGTGTGTCTGTGTGTCTATGTGTGTGTGTGTGTGTGTCTATGTGTGTCTGTCTGTGTGTGTGTGTGTGTGTGTGTGTCTGTGTGTGTGTGTGTGTGTGTGTGTGTGTGTGTGTGTGTGTGTGTGTGTGTGTGTGTGTGTGTGTCTATGTGTGTGTGTGTGTGTGTCTGTGTCTGTGTCTGTGTGTGTGTGTGTGTGTGTGTGTCTGTGTGTGTGTGTGTGTGTGTGTGTGTGTGTGTGTGTCTGTGTGTCTGTGTGTGTGTGTCTGTGTGTGTGTGTGTGTGTGTGTGTGTGTGTGTGTGTGTGTGTGTGTGTGTGTGTGTGTGTGTGTGTGTGTGTGTGTCTGTGTGTCTGTGTGTGTGTGTGTGTGTCTGTGTGTGTGTGTGTGTGTGTGTGTGTGTGTGTGTGTCTGCCTCCTGTTATGACACGCGGGGGTCGGACGAGGTGAGGGGGAGGGACTTGATCCTGTCTACAGCACTAACGTGTCATGGTTAACTCCAGAGGCCACGCCTCCATCCCGTCGGTACGTTGACAGGCCGCCGTCGCCTACATTACATGAATATTAATGATCATCGGTCGTCGTCGCCGCCTCCTTGACGACGGGAGCGTCTGACAGGAAATGAGGTCATCAGTCATCCTGAACACGTTACCTTTAACCAAACTGTCTGATTCCTTGTTTTCTGCCTAGCAACAGAGGAAGACCACGAGGGGAGGGGCCAGTAATGACCCGCCTCTTTAAAAGGCGCGGCTCACGCCACAGCTAATGCTAACGCTAACGCTAGCAGAAGATAACGACGTACCTTCTGCCACAGCGACTCTCTGGACGCCAGGCTGGAGCACGCCGCCACGAACCAGCAGTTACCCAGCTGCCCCTGGTGCAGGTCGTGGGCGCTGATGCCGTCCACGAACAGGTGGGGGTCGTCACACAGCTCCTGGGGACGGGACGGACCAATCAGGACGTGATAGGAACACAGGGCGGCGGCGTCACGCCTTCACTCACCCGCGGCCGCTTCCAGACGACGCGTCCGATCCGGTTGCCGTGGAGAAACAGCGAGTCGTCGACGGCGGGGAAGCGGGGGTCCTCGAAGAGCAGGCCGCTCTGCAGAGCCCCCCGCTTCAGGGCCGAGTACTGCTGCCCATCGAAGGCCTTCACCGACGAGAACATCCTGGAGCCCTGAGGACACGCCCACCGTCAGGAAGAACAGCAGGGGCGACACGGCTAATGCTAACGCTAACCCCACCGCCAGGTAGAACAGCAGGGGCGACACGGCTAACGCTAACGCTAACCCCACCGTCAGGTAGAACAGCAGGGGCAACACGGCTAACGCTAACGCTAACCCCACCGTCAGGTAGAACAGCAGGGGCGACACGGCTAACGCTAACGCTAACCCCACCGTCAGGTAGAACAGCAGGGGCGACACGGCTAATGCTAACGCTAACCCCACCGTCAGGTAGAACAGCAGGGGCGACACGGCTAACGCTAACGCTAACCCCACCGTCAGGTAGAACAGCAGGGGCGACACGGCTAACGCTAACGCTAACCCCACCGTCAGGTAGAACAGCAGGGGCGACACGGCTAATGCTAATGCTAATCCCACCGTCAGGTAGAACAGCAGGGGCGACACGGCTAATGCTAATGCTAACCCCAACCTGGGAAATGAATTCAATTTTAATCCCGCTCTGGTCTGGGTCACATGACACCACTAACGGTTTCCTCCTTGCCCCGCGACGCCGGTTCATTAGCAATAGCTGCTTCATTAGCAATAGCTGCTTCATTAGCAATAGCTGCTTCATTAGCAATAGCTGCTTCATTAGCAATAGCTGCTTCATTAGCATTAGCCGTTGCAATGCTGAATCTTTGCTGAATCAGCTTTTCTTTCTTCTCAAGGCTTCAGCAGGAGAGACGGCTAATGCTAACCTCTAGTAGCACTGATTGGCTGATTGATTGATTGATTGATTATAGCATTACTGACTGATTAAAATAAAGTGAACATACTTGTGAGACGTGTTCTTCACATTTCCTGATCAATACTGATCAATACACATCAGTATTGATCTCTGGGACCAGAAGCACCGGGTCTGAACCGGATGTCACGTTCACATCGGTCCAGGAGACGCTTCCGATCACTGATCGCGTTGATTGATCACAGTCAGATCAAACTCATTGATTTTCTCAGGTGTGGATCGGAACCAGCAGCAGCTTTATAATTAGAGTGATCAATCACGAAGCGGATCGATGATTGGTTGACATCTGTCAGCCAATCACGTCTCCTGGAAGCAGCGCAAACGGCGCCGCTGTTTTAGCGCAACAAACGGTGCGACAGATGCCCCCACCCCCCGCGACGTGTTTCCGCCGTCCGTCGGTCGGTCGGTCGCCGGAGCTCCGGGGACACCGAGCGGCTCCGAGCGGCTCCGAGCGGCTCCGAGCGGCTCCGAGCGGCTCCGAGCGGCTCCGAGCGGCTCCGAGCGGCTCCGAGCGGCTCCGGGCGGCCGCCGCCTCTCCGTCCGCAGCATCCCTCCCTCTGCACACCTGAGGCAGCGCTACCGGCTCCGTTACCTGCGCTGGGACCGGGGCCGGTTACCGGGGCTGAGGCCTCTCCCGTAGCGACGCGGTTGTCCCTCGGGTCCTCCTGGGGGGTCCGGCAGGTCCGGTTCTCTCTCCTGGCGCTCCTGGGATCCGCACCGCGTCTCCGCTCCGCTCCGCAGCGAGCAGCGTCAAGATGGCGGCGCTTAGCCGCGCCGCGCCGGAAGCCACCAGATCGGGATTTCAAAATAAAAGCATACGACGGGAGACGAAACGGTGGCTTTCTGAGAAATCCGACTAAAGATGTATTTAAAGCGGTTATACACGTGACTGTTTGTTATAAAAGTTACCGAATTAAATCGAATAATAATGTAATGAATAATGAATAATATTGATGACCAGTGATTAATGGATAAATATAACTGAAGCCACTATTGCTATAGAACCTGTTAGCTTTATTTTCTTAACTTTACACCTTGTGTTCATTTTTTCCTTCCAAAAATATCCTGTAACACAAAATGTTAATTCTTCTTGATTCTAACTAACTTTGACAGCCAGCAGTTAAAAACAAGCTCCTGAAGGTAGTGTGTAGCAGCTAGCTTAGCATCCACAGACACGCCCTGAAGGCTTTCCTGTAAACAGCATGAGTATTAATGGAAAAGTTTTAAAGTCCTTTTTGAGGTTCACTTCTTTTCTCTTGATCAATTAGTTTGTATCTGCTGTCTGATTACCGATTCATTGATTATTGCGGGTGGTTTTCCATTAGCATTAATATTTAAAGTGTCTGGCTGGTGATTGGCTGAGCTGATGACGACACAAACGTCCAGTTCCGTAACACCTTTTATTGTGAAGGCACAAACAGGAAGTTGAACCTCGGTGGCGGCACCTGACGGTGATAGTTGTCCTCCGCTCGTGACAGGAGGCTGCGTGGGGATGGGAGGGGGTCGCAGAAGAAATGGAGTGGGGGGGGCTCTTTTATAGTGCGCATGCGCAGTTCTCACAGGCCCGCTGTAATCTTATTTGCTGGTAATAACAAAGGAATCGATCCGGTGTAATTAAACAACCGTCCAGCCAATCACTGAAGGGGATCGGAGTGAACATAAAGATTGATTTTTATTAATGTAGCAGAGACAACAAACATCTGATCAATTATTAACAGGAGCTGATTGATCAGATTAACTACAGTTCAGGTTTAAGAGACGAACATAAAACCGTCCTGAACGTTATAATGATCCACGGGGGGTGGGGGGTCTGGATCGGGTTCTGTAGGATATGCCTGACTGAAAACGGGTTTTAGTTGGCCAATCAGAAGAAAGATGAGGAGACAAACCCCGCCCACAAACAAGTCAGATTATACTTTTCAGATTGTAGTTTTAGAAGCTGTGATTTCATTGGATAAAGTTGTTTTTTAAAATCTCCTTCAAGCGTCTCCGAACCAGAACCCAACCCCCCCGTAGGGGAACCCGGTGAGGTTCCCTCCACGTTTGTGTGAAGTGATCCTTTAAGGTGACTTAGCAGCATGTGGTCACAGATGACCCGGATCAGCCCCTCCCGCTCCCCCACACTGGCTCCGCCTCTCAGCTAATCAGGATCAGCAGCCATGAGCGAGACGTAGAGTCTGCAGCGACCCGACCCAGACCACCAGGAAACCGGGCCAGAGGTGAGAGAACCGACCCGGAGAACCCTGGAGAACCCTAGAGAATCAGGAGAATCTGGAGAACCGAGCCGGACGGGAGTTTTCATCATCCAGCTCCTTCATCCAACCTCCACCACCATCATCCGACCCGTCCTCCCTGGACGTCCATTTCTGACGCCGTCGGCCCCCACAGCCCGGTAAACCCAGGATCAGGACCAGAACAGGAAGTGTGTCTGCAGGTAAGTGGGGCAGAACCGGGTCTCCAGTCGGGTCACGGTGCTGCTGGTTTAGGAAAAGCCTCTTAGACCCGTCCTGTGCCAGGTCCCATCAGGGCCTTACGTAAACCTGGACCCAGAGAGGCCGGGTCAGGATGAAGTCTGCTAGACCCCCGGGTGGTGGACCGGTACCGATCTGTGGGTCAGAGGGTCTGTGGGTCAGTCGGTACCGGTCTGGAGGTCCTCCTCCACATCTGTCTACAAGTCACTCTGACGCTGGTGGAGATGCTGGCCTCGGTCACATGACCACCTTCTTAAAGGGGCCGCTCCGGCCGCTAACACAGAATACATTAGCGCTAAAGCTAGCAGAACCAACCAGAAACACACGTTGGAGTGACGCCACGGACGCTGCTAATAAAGTTGATCCAAACTGGATTCACCTTCATCATTATAGTTAGAATAAAACATTAAACGCTGGTCGTGTTTTATGTTGTTGGATCTAAACCGGTTCCTGGCGTCAGCCCCGATGGGGTCGCCCCATGTGGGGGCGACTGACACACACTTGTTAAAACAGAATTACAGCCTGAACTCAGATTAGCTAAAAGCCGTTAGCCTGTTGGTCACGACGGGAGAGTCTGAGCCTGGGGTCGCCGTGAGGTCACAGAGAGGTTAAGCTCAGAGGAATCCCGTCTGACCTTTGAGTGTGAAACACGTCGGATTCCTACGTGTGAATCAGCTGATGTCAAGCTACTGCTAACCAATGCTAACCGCTAGCATGACTGACAGCGATAATCTGACACTAAAATTCTGTCGCTGGCAAAAAAACATGGTGGAGAGAGGAACCTCCATTCATGCTGAAGTAGCTTAGCATTGTAGCATAAATGTCTGATGTATTGACCATGAATGGGCGCTGAGATCAATACGTTATCGATACGTTATCAATACGTTATCAATACGTTATCGATACGTTATCAATACGTTATCAATACGTTATCGATACGTTGGGTTTGATTAACTCTGTTTCTTGTGGACCAGCTGACGTTCTCCGGGTTCCTCATGTCTTCTGATGTCCAGGAAGCGACGCGCGGCTGAACGATGGTCATCCTGCAGCAGGTAAGCTAGCATCGTAGTAACCATAGCAACCAGCAGACACCACTGCTGAATGTGGAGCTGGTTCAGCCAATGGCCGTGAGGTGGGCGTGGCTTGTGTGAAGACACATGAGATTGGTGTGGCTTATTTTGATGACACACGTGGGGGTGTGGCTTGCTGTAATAACCCTGTGACCTGGGACGTTTGTCCTGTGACCTTTGACCTGTGAACGTTACTGTTTGATCACGTTTATGGTCTGGTTCCGTCCTGACGGTCTGTTGTGCCCCCCATGCTCCCCCAGGGGGACCACGTCTGGCTGGACCTCCGGTCCGGCCGGGAGTTCGACGTCCCGGTGGGGGCCGTGGTCAAACTGTGTGACTCTGGACAGATGTTGGTGCTGGACGACGAGGGGACGGTAGGTCACCGGTGGGACGGCGGGCCTCTTCTTGTTCCTGCCCCCCCCTTCTCATCCCTCCCCCTCCTCCACTGCAGGAACACTGGCTCTCCCCCCAGAACGCCACCAACATCAAGCCCATGCACCCCACCTCCGTCCACGGCGTGGAGGACATGATCCGCCTGGGGGACCTGAACGAGGCCGGGATCCTCCGGAACCTCCTGATCCGCTACAACGAGCGCGTCATCTACGTCAGTACTCCATTACTGAGTAATCAGAGTAGTTCTACAGCTAGTCCTCAACTTACAAACACAGCTCTGACTGACTTACAACAACTCCTCCCTCCTCCTCCCTTCACTCTAAAGCTAAGCTACATGCTACACGCTACAGTACAGTACAGTAGAGTTGTGTTCGTAGGTTGAGGACTAGCTGTAACCTACAGTAGTAAGTTGAGGACTAGTTAGTTCTGTGGTTAACAGCTCCTGGTTGTTCTTGTCTCCATGTAGACTGATTGTGGCGGGCGGGTGAGTATGATCCTGAAGCTAAGCTAAGCTAACAGTTCAGTTGTGCTAAATGCTGCTAACACATTAGCTCTATTTAGCATTGCTATAGCTAACACGTTGCTGCGCTGAACGGAGTTTCATTCTGCACGAGGTTCATCGTGACGTCACCTCCGGGGTCAGAGGTCACGCTGGATCCTCCTAGTTTTAAAAAATTGACCACAGACCGTTTCCTGTCAGCGTGTAGACGTGTTTAAATCATTTGATCATGTGACTGAAGCCTTAAAGTGACGGCGCTCAGACAAATCAGAGACGAGGCAACAGCGGTCACGTGACACACGTCACATGACATGTCGCATGTCGTCCTGCAGACGTACACGGGCTCCATCCTGGTGGCGGTCAACCCCTACCAGCTGCTGCCCATCTACACCCCCGAGCAGATCCGCCTCTACACCAACAGGAAGATCGGAGAGATGCCGCCGCACATCTTCGCCATCGCCGACAACTGTTACTTCAACATGCAGCGCAACAACAAGGACCAGTGCTGCATCATCAGGTGGGCCAGGCCCCGCCCCTCGGTGATGATGTCACCACTACGTCACAATAGTCGGTGACATCACCATGACAATTGGTGATGATGTCATCATGACAGTCGGTGACATCATCGTTGGAGTGGTTGACATCACAATAATAGTGGCTTGAACTTCCTGTTTTGAACTTCCTGTTCCAGCGGCGAGTCGGGCGCGGGGAAGACGGAGAGCACCAAGCTGATCCTTCAGTTCCTCGCCGCCATCAGCGGGCAACACTCCTGGATAGAGCAGCAGGTGCTGGAGGCCACGCCCATCCTGGAAGGTCAGACAGGAAACGTGAAAACACGTCGAGTCGTGGTCTGACTTCTGGATTCTCACATCAGAGGGTTACTAATGACCTTTGACCCTCAGATGTTGAGTCTAATCCTCTGTCAGTGCTCGTAGCTGTTGGTCTCCATCAGAGACACTCAGCTCTGTCTGTGTCTTCCCGTCTCGCCTCGCCGGACCGTCCCTCACTCATCCAGCCTTCGGGAACGCCAAGACGATCCGGAACGACAACTCCAGTCGCTTCGGGAAGTACATCGACATCCACTTCAGCAAGAGGGGCGCCATCGAGGGCGCCAAGATCGAGCAGTACCTGCTGGAGAAGTCCCGTGTGTGTCGCCAGGTGAGGAACTTCTCCTCCAGACGTTCTCTGATCCGTCTCCTCCAGACGTTCTCTGATCCGTCTCCTCCAGACGTTCTCTGATCCGTCTCCTCCAGACGTTCTCTGATCCGTCTCCTCCAGACGTTCTCTGATCCGTCTCCTCCAGACGTTCTCTGATCCGTCTCCTCCAGACGTTCTCTGATCCGTCTCCTCCAGACGTTCTCTGATCCGTCTCCTCCAGACGTTCTCTGATCCGTCTCCTCCAGACGTTCTCTGATCCGTCTCCTTCAGACGTTCTCCAATCCTAACCAGCGTCTGTGCCTCCAGGCTCCTGATGAGAGGAACTACCACATCTTCTACTGCATGCTGAAGGGGATGCCTCCAGAGATGAAGGCCAAGCTGGGCCTGGGTCTGGCCTCAGACTACAGCTACCTCACCATGGTGAGTCTGTCCTGACAGAAAACGCCGATCATCACACCCTGGTGGCCAAAACTGGTCACTGCAGCTTAGGAGGAAGATCACCTCCCAGTGGGGTTCCTCCAGTCACAGGAAGTGGCTGCTCCTCGGTTAACAATGGCTTTAATATATCTGCCACCTTCCAGGGTAACTGCACGGTGTGTGACGGCCGTGATGACCTGATGGATTACTCCAGCATCCTGCTGGCCATGAAGGTCCTGATGTTCACCGAGACCGAGAACTGGGAGATCTCCAAGCTGCTGGCCGCCATCCTGCACATGGGGAACCTGCGCTTTGAGGGTAGGTCACCTGGTAGGTCATGTGTAAGGTCACCTGATAGGTCACTATGTCATTGATCTGTTGTCTTCAGCTCGTACGTACGACAACCTGGACGCCTGTGTGGTGGTGAGGTCACCTGACCTGGCGACCGCCGCCTCACTCATGGAGGTGTGTGCGGTGATTTAATGGTGATACCTATGGTGATTGATCAATAACTGTCCATAACAGTTTGATTGATGGATGATGTCACGATGTCTGTCACCTGTTGTTACCCTGTAGGTGGAGCCCAAAGACGTGATGGTGTGTTTGACCACCAGAACTCTGATCACGCGTGGAGAAAGCGTCGCCACGCCGCTCAGCGTGGAGCAAGGCCTGGACGTCAGAGACGCATTTGTCAAGGTGCCAGAACCAGTACCAGTATCCAAACCAGCATCAGTACCAGTATCCATACCAGCAACAGTATAAGTATTTATACCAGAACCAGTACTAGTATCCATACCAGTACAATACTAGTACTAGTATCCATACCAGTACCAATACCAATACCGAAATCTATACCCGTATCTACAGTGACACCAATATCATTATCTATGTTTATGCCAGACCAGTACCAGCACCATTACCAGTATCAGTGCTGTTTGTCGTGTCGCTCTGACTTCCTGTAAAGGTGGCGCTAACGCGTTCTCACTGACCACGAGGTTCTTCTTCAGGGGATCTACGGACGGCTGTTCATCTGGATCGTGGATAAAATCAACGCTGCCATTTACAGACCGCCAACATCCGAGAGCAACGCCATCCGCAGGTCCATCGGGTTGTTGGACATCTTTGGCTTTGAGAACTTTATCGTCAACAGGTGAATTAGATCACATGATCTAATTTAAAGATATTATTGGTCCATTTATCCGGGAAATCTCTTCCTACCATCACCGCCTACCTACCGACTGTTGGTTCTGACTCGTCTCTGCAGCTTTGAACAGCTGTGCATCAACTTCGCCAACGAGAACCTGCAGCAATTCTTTGTTCGACACGTCTTCAAGCTGGAGCAGGAGGAGTACAACCTGGAGGACATCAGCTGGCAGCACATCGAGTTCACGGACAACCAGGAAGCCCTAGATATGATCGCCAACAAACCCATGAACATTATCTCCCTCATCGACGAAGAGAGCAAGTTCCCAAAGGTAGGACAAAGAGAGCAAGTTCCCAAAGGTAGGACAAAGAGAGCAAGTTCCTAAAGGTAGGACAAAGAGAGCGAGTTCTCAAAGGTAGGATGAGGAGAGCAAGTTTCCAAAGGTAGGAGGAAGAGAGCAAGTTCTCAAAGGAAACATGAATAGAGCAACTTCCCATAGGAGGAAGAGAGCAAGTTCCCAAAGGTAGTGGAGGTGTCCATCGTTAGTCTCGTTTGTTGGGTATAGGGAGGTGCTGGACTGGTTCTGCTCTGTGTGACTTCTTGTTTCTTTGTGTTTGGTCATCAGGGAACCGATGCCACGATGTTGTACAAGCTGAACTCACAACACAAGCTCCACTCCAACTACCTCCCTCCTAAGAACAGCTACGAAACCCAGTTTGGTATCCAGCACTTTGCTGGGGTGGTGCATTACGAGACCAGAGGTTTGTTCTCTTCTGTGTTGTCATGTTTTATCCTCCGTCTTCTCTCCATCCTCTTCTTCTTCACCTAATGGACTTCCCATGGAACCCTGGAAGCCCCCAGGATGTAACCCTAATATCTCCAACCTTTTTGTCTCTTTGAAAACCAATGGACCAGAACCAAGAGTTCCGTATTGTAGGAGTGTATTTCTATCTGTGACCAACCTCACGGTGTTTCCCCTGCCTTCTTTCCTCAAGGCTTCCTGGAGAAGAACCGAGACAGCCTCCACACCGACATCATCCAACTCGTCCACTCATCCAGGAATAAGTTCATCAAGCAGATCTTCCAGGCTGACGTTGCCATGGTGAGACGACAAATACTGTAATACCACCAGATGTTTGCTAGCAAGGAAGTAGTTGATGGCAGACTAATGTGTCCATCTTTGTTTTGAGTCTCTCAATGATGATGTCACCGGTGACAGCGCCTCCCTTAGCGTTTCCTCCTCACGGCAGACTCGTCCTCTCACTCCTTCTCCTCTGTTTTCTCTCTTTCCTCTGACTTCAGTTTCTGTGTGGCTATCAGCAGCCCAGCACTCCTGCTCCAAAGGTAATCAACGGCCTTTAGGAACATAGGAAACCCTCCCTGTTCTCCTGAGTACAAATACCTCCCGCAGATAGCAGTATCCCCTCCTCCTTTTACGTTGTTTAGCAGAAGTCAGAAGAACAAGGAATGATGGGACGTAGCATGAAGCTCCAAAAACATGAACTAGAGAACTTCTCAGACGTCCTAAAAAGTCCTGCCCTGGCTTGACTTAAATCTATCACCGTGAACAAGATTCACTTCAAAACCAATCACCTCTTTCCCATCGAACAAAACGACACAGAATCTGTGGAGAACTTCTATAAAACAAACGCTGACCCTTTCCACTGACGTACAAATTTGGGAATTGTGGTTGGGATTTTGTGACCGCTATGATTGGGTTCTGACTATACCTGAAGACGATGAAGTCCGGTATAACAAGAAATGGTAATGGTTTATTGTCAGCATACAGCGATATACTAAGACCGGCTGTGGCTCACGATGGGTCGTCTATGCAGCGAAGGGTCTTTTTGATCCCGGGGCGTGACGGTCTACGTGCTGAATTTTCCTCGAGCAAGAAATAGAAGTATCTGTTTGTTTCCAGTATATGCTGCAAAGTTGACTGTACCTGTTAGCATGCTGCTAGCGTTAACAACTTGAACTTGGCTCCACGCTGGTCTTTCAAGTTTTCAAGTGACTACTGGCAGCTGGTAAGTTGATGGTGGCAGGAAGTACCGTCAGCAGTCTAGTGGTGTTCCCCTGCCGAGGATACCTGTGGTGTGGATGAAGATAAATGCACCTGTCAAATGTGGTCCAGTAGTAGATAGTGAATTAGTAGTTTTATGGGTTTCTAACGTGTTTGTGTTTTCTCAGGGCGTTGAGACGAGGAAACGTTCTCCGACCCTCAGCAGTCAGTTCAAACGTTCTCTGGAGATGCTGATGAGGACTCTCAGTGTGTGTCAGCCGTTCTTCGTTCGCTGTATTAAACCCAACGAGTTTAAGAAGCCAATGGTGAGACCCGGTTGTGGACGACACGCTTCTGTTGTGGAAATAAACAAAAATGCTGTTGTTTTCCAGTTGTTCGACAGAGAGCTGTGCATCCGTCAGCTGAGATACTCCGGTATGATGGAGACCATCAGGATCCGGAGGGCGGGGTACCCCATCAGATACACCTTCACGGAGTTCGTGGACCGCTACCGTGTCCTGATGCCAGGCGTCAAACCGGCACACATACAGGTCAGCGGTGCAGTCATCGCTCGATAGCATCCTGATCGACTTAAACCTGTTTAGATAGGCTAACGGTGACATTAGCATATCTGTGGTCTGTTCAAATGGAGGGAAAATCTGTCGGTAGACTTTGTACAGTCTATCGGTACATGATCAATACAACCGTTACTTTCAGGAGATGTCACTTTTAGTTTTCCTCTCTTGAACAGGAAGACCTGCGAGGCACCTGCCAGAAAATAGTCCTAGCCTGGTTGGGGAAACATGACGACTGGCAGATCGGCAAGACCAAGATTTTCCTAAAGGTGTGTGTCGTCCTTCTGATTCTTTTTATTGATCACTATTGATGTGTCTGCCAATCCCTTAAGGAACCAGATGGTGGTAGTCCATCTACACGGTCCTGATAGTGGTTGTGGCCCAGACGTCCTTGTTCTTCTGATAGTCTACCACAACTTATGGGTTGGAACGTAAAACATGAGAGAACATCCTGTTTGCTGTTTGATCAGGATCACCACGACATGCAGCTGGAGATCGAGAGGGACCAGGCCATCACCGACAGGGTCATCCTCATCCAGAAGGCAGTGAGAGGGCATAAAGAGAGGTACATCACATGCTACAGTAGCGGGGATAAGCTAACACTAGCACAGAAAGAGTACATAACTCGTCTGATTGCTGGTATGAGCTAATATTAGCTTAAAACATCTACAAATGTTGATAGCTGGTGATAGCCAAACTAGCTCACAGGATCTTAACAGTGCTGTGGTAGCTAGCATTAGCTAATGTGTGCTCAGATCAAATGTTGTGAATCAGTTCCTCAGATTGACGACAGAAATAACCTGAAACGTTTTGTCTCCACCCGGTAGGGCTAACTTCCTCCGACTGAGGAGCACGGTGACGTTCATCCAGAAGGTCTGGAGGGGATATCGGTGCAGGAGGAACTACCAGACGGTGAGTTCCTCACACTGAAAGTCGTTTCCTAGCCTGGTGGAAACTCCTCCGACCTTCAGGCCGTGTGGTTTGTCCTTCAGATGCAGTTGGGTTTCCTCCGTCTTCAGGCCGTCTTCAGGTCACGGAAGATCTACAGAAGCTATTGGACGACTCGTCGTCGAGTCACTCTCATCCAAGCCCGTTGCCGTGGTTTCCTTGTGCGGCAGACATTTTGGCGGCGTCTGCGTGCCGTGTTGACCCTTCAGGCGTACACCAGGGGCATGATAGCCAGACGCCTCTGCCAGAGGCTGAGGGCAGAGGTAACCTGTCACTATATCTACTACTGCTACGTCTATCATGTTTGTGTGGCAGGCAGAGAGGCCTACCAGTGCTAATGGCTAATGCTAACAATGGCGCCTTCCCTTATTTGGTCAGGCTGCTTCCTGTTTGGATCCTTCTGGGATGCCTTATGGTTTAACAAACCATTCTTGTTTAGAGATTGATGTAAAGATGGCTAACAATCTGTATACTAATAACAGAGCTAAGCTAATTATAGCATTTTTTTTACATTAAACTCACTCTGAAGTTTAAGGTTTAAACCTTACATCTTCACCTAAATCTGAAAAGCTGAATACAAGAAACTGAGTCGTTATTTTAAAGAGGATTTAGAACAGAAGCAGAAGAGATGTTCAGACCACGCCCAATTCTATGCCTCTACACCAATCACAGCGGACGAGGCATCCGATGACGTCAGCTTGTGAAACTCATCACCGCGACACCTTCTCTTTCTGCTGTCACTGTTTGTTGTCTGTTTGTGGATGATGTTTGTGTTTATTTGTTTGTTTGTGGAATAAATAAACAATGTTGTAAATATTTGTTTAATCTCAGTTTGTGATCAACCTGTAACCTGGCAACGAAGAGGAGAGTGACGGGTTCAGGAGGCGATCTGGAGTGATCTGGATGATGGTTCATGATGTTTTTTAGTATGTTAGCGGTTAGCGTTGTTCTGCTGGAAGGCGCAAGACTACTTCCTGGTCACATGGTTCCCTCTGTTCTAGTTGTTCTAGTCGAGTTAAAAGCTTTCACCTCCCACCTCTACCGTTTCCTCCCCCAGCTGCGGCGCCGTCAGGAGGCCGAGCGCCAGCGCCTGGCTGAGGAGGAGCAGCTGAGGAACCAGATGACGGCGCGGCGGGCGAAGGCGGAGGCGGAGCGGAAGCACCAGGAGCGGCTGGTGCACCTGGTGCAGCAGCAGGAGGAGCGGGAGCGGCAGGAGAAGGAGGAGGCGCGCAGGAAGAAGGAGCTGCTGGAGCACATGGAGCGGCAGAAGGAGCAGCCGGTGGACCACTCCGACATGGTCGACCGCATGTTCGGCTTCCTGGGTCACGTGGGGCCGCTGCCTAACCAGGACGGACGAGCCCCGGCCGGCTTCGAGGTGAGGCTCGATGGGAAATGTAGTCCAACGGAGACGTTTTAGAATCCTGTTATTTTCCTTTTCCAAGTGTAGCTAAAGGTTTGCTTAGCATTAGCGTTCACCTGTAGACGGAGCTGAAACAACAGCAGCAAGAAGCGAACTGAACCTTTAAATAAGATGCTGACAAATTTCGGCGCGCTGGCGTTAGGTATGCTAACATGCTAACAAACACCTTGCTTCCATGTTTAGCAGATACTATAATTTAATTGAATACTTCTTCAACTATTACCTGTTTTTTGGCTAGTCTAGTTGCTAACTGATACATGTTCATTGGCTAGTCGCTAACTGCTATGTGTTCTTTTCAGGTTAACTCCATCGTGTGTTTTTTCATCTTTCAGGACCTGGAAAAAGTTCCTCAAGGTATAGAAGTTGAAGACGAGGTGCTGAATGAAGCTCCGCCCCTACCCGACGAGGAAGATGAAGATTTGTCGGAGTATAAGTTCTCTAAGTTCGCAGCCACGTACTTCCAGGGTGTTTCCACTCACAGCTACATCAGGCGGCCGCTAAAACAACCGCTGCTGTTTCATGAAGATGAAGGAGACCAGCTGGTGAGAACTGACGGTCCTCCTTGACGACTGAAGGGACCATGTTCTTACTGTCCTGCACCTCTAAACACCACCATCTACTCCCCCAGGCGGCGCTAGCGGTCTGGATCACCGTGTTGAGGTTCATGGGAGATCTCCCAGAGCCCAAGTGTCCACTGGTCATCCATGACGGTACCGAAAAGATCCCCGTCATGACGAAGATCTACGAAACCCTCGGCAAGAGGACCTACAAGAGGGAGTTACAGGAGCTGCAGGTGGAGGACGAGGTGAGATGAAGAAGACGAGGAGGAGCGACGGTCCGGTCGGTGGCGCCCAGCGGACATGAAGGGAGTAACTGACGCTTGTTTTCCAGGATGGTTCCATCGAAGGCCAGAAGAGGAACAGCGTCCGACATAAACTAGTGTCTCTGACTCTGAAGAGGAAAACCAAGATCACAGAGGAGGTGGGGTTCCATCCGGTCTGGTGTTAGATGTAGGATATTTGTTCCTGAAATGCATCCTGGGAGTCCCATCAGTGTTGGACTGACTCAGTCCAGGTACATGGGTTCACTCAGGTCCTCTTCCATATATAGAGTTTGTGATGTAGCCATAAACTTTGACCCTACATCAACGTCTAGACCAGTGAGGTCTACCCTGAACCATCAGATGGTCTTGATCTTCTACCAGGATGGAGATGAGATTTGATTAGTAGATGAGAAGTTCATGTTCTGGCGCAGAACGGTGGCAGAGGCTGGGTAGTTTGTACCCGTGTCTGCGGGGTTCTCTTTTGGTTCTCCAGCTTCCTCCCACCTCCAGAAGTATCAGCTGAGGTCAACTGGTTGCTGCAAATTGTCAGTAGGTGTGATTATGGCTGTCTTTTTGTGGCCCAGATGAACTGGCGTCTCATTGGGGGGGAACACCCCAACACCCGCCGCCCGTACGAGATGATTACGATCTCGTAGATGAATGGATGAAGTTCATGTCCAGTCTCCAATGTGGTTGATGGAGCAAACTGACCCACTACGTTTTGGTTGCAGGTGACCCGGCGGTTGACAGACGTAGACTACAGCCTTCAGGGGAACAGCATGCTGGAAGACCGACCCACCTCCAACCTGGAGAAACTTCACTTCATTATTGGCAATGGAATCTTACGGCCCGCCCTCAGGTGAGCTCCCGTTTCCTGTCAGAATCTGAACCATCCTGTCACCAAGTCCAGACAAGGAAACAAGACTGTTGGTGGTTCTGGTCTGAGTCCAAACTGTTACAGGAAAGACTTTCAACTCAGAAAAATAAATCCACAGGAACAGGAGCCAGGGTAAGAACAGGTCTAACCCAAACTCTAGCCCAGAAGATGGTAGCACTGAACCTTAGAGACTGGATGGACTGGACTGGGTCTCTGGTTGCAGTTGAAGCCATTGATCTCATGTGGTTCTGAATTTTCTGTTTTCAGGGATGAGATCTACTGTCAAATCTGCAAACAGCTGACTCAGAATCCATCCAAGAGCAGCCACGCCCGCGGGTGGATCCTACTGTCCCTTTGTGTCGGTTGCTTCGCCCCTTCAGAGAAGTTCCTCAAAGTGAGGAGACGCACCATTGCTTCATCTTTGTGTCGGTTCTGGTAACCACTCTGCCGTGTTCACTCCTCCTCAGCATTTGAGGATGTTCTTGAACAACGGTCCTCCTGGTTACGCTCCGTATTGTGAGGAACGGTTGAGGAGGACCTTTGTGAACCGCACCAGAACGCAGCCGCCATCCTGGTTGGAGCTACAGGTGCTGAACCTGCTGCTGGTTGATTGATGATTCTCTCTAGAACATCTAATAAACATGACGTAAACATTTTGACCTTCAGGCCACCAAATCCAAGAAGCCCATCATGCTCCCGGTAACATTCATGGATGGAACCACCAAGACACTGCTGGCGGACTCGGCCACCACCGCCAGCGAGCTCTGCAATGCCCTGGCGGACAAAATCGACTTGAAGGACCGCTTTGGTTTCTCGCTGTACATCGCACTGTTCGACAAGGTGAACCTCGGGTTCTGACCGGTTCTTCAGGAACAGGACGACATCATTGACAGGCTTTCACTTCTCCAGGTGTCATCACTAGGCAGTGGCAGCGACCACGTGATGGACGCCATCTCCCAGTGCGAGCAGTACGCCAAGGAGCAGGGTGCCCAGGAGCGCAACGCCCCCTGGAGGCTGTTCTTCAGGAAGGAGATCTTCAACCCCTGGCACAAGCCCACCGACGACTACGTGGCCACCAACCTCATCTACCAGCAGATCGTCAGGGGGGTGAAGTTTGGGGAGTACCGCTGTGAGAGGGTGAGATGCTTCAGGGGGGCAACAGGAAGCTGAAAGGACAGGACTTCCTTCCGGGGGTCAACAAGAGCAAGAGTTCTATTGGTGTCGTTCGTCACGATAGACAGATGGATAGATAGACAGACTATATTGATCCCAAACTTGTTTTTTCACATGACTAGTCGGTTTAGTTTTGTCATGAATGTGATGTGATGTAGCTAACACTAGTAAAAATGCTAAGCTAGCATCATCAACACAGTGAAAAAAACCCATGTTATTCCCAATAACCTTTGCAACAGACTAACAGAAAACACCAAAACATTGATGATGGTCTTGAAGCTCTCATGTCAGGTGGAACGCTAGCTGCAGATATGCTAATGTTAGCAACAGGATAGCAGTGGCTATAGGTTTCTCCTGATAGTCTCATGCTGTGAAGGAGGAGGACCTGGCAGAGCTGGCCTCTCAGCAGTACTACGTGGACTACGGCTCGGAGGTCCTACAGGACCGCCTGCTCAGCCTGATCCCGTCCTACATCCCCGACCGAGAAATCACCTCCACCAAGACACCAGAGAGGTGGCTGCAGCTCATCGTTAGCGCCCACAAAAAGGTAGCAGCATCCTGCAGCATCCAACCACACATGTGTAGGACAGTTACAGTAGAACCTACAGTAGAAGCTACGGTGGTACCTATACAAGTTTAATCCTGATTCTTCCGCCAACTAGCGGTGGTATCATGAAGCTCGTATGCTGAACAAAAATATGGACAGAGCGACGGCTTGTATCTTGGGGTACTACTGTCCTGTAGGTATCGTTTCATCCGTAGTGGGGTAACTAACTACATCTTCCTGTGCAGGGATTACACACCAGGAGGAGGCTGAACACACAGCGGGTGAAGGAGGACGTGGTGGATTTTTCCCGTCTGAAGTGGCCTTTACTTTTCTCACGCTTCTACGAGGCCTTCAAGTTCTCCGGTTGGTACCTCTACCAGTTGTAAGATGTTTCCTGCTTACTGACATGCAGGTATCACTGTAGGGTTTCATGACGCTGTGTCCACAGGACCCAGCCTGCCAAAGAATGACGTGATTGTTGCAGTGAACTGGACCGGGGTCTACTTTGTGGACGAGCAGGAGCAAGTCCTTCTGGAGCTCTCGTTCCCAGAGATCACTGCGGTGTCCAGCAGTAGGTATGGAGACACCTGAAGGACAGACAAACTAAACTCTGCCTTCATCAGTATGGGAAGGAATTCAGTTCATGCCAAAGAGTATTGTTCTGCGTCGTGGCAGGGGGTTGGGTGATATTGCCCACTAATCGACTGCCTTCTCTTCCGGTCATCGTGACATCCCAGAGGGGGTAAACTCCAGGGTCAAAGTTTCACCTTAGCCACCATCAAGGGGGACGAGTACACCTTCACCTCCAACAATGCCGAGGACATCCGTGATCTGGTGGTCTCCTTCCTAGAGGGCCTGAGGAAGAGGTCCAAGTACGTGGTTGGACTGCTGGACTGTCCCAACCCTGGTAAGACCCACCGACGCCCACAGAGAAGACTTTAACTGGTTAAACTGGTGCTCTGGCAGCTGGACCTGAATCTTTGTCTTCATATTTTGCCTGACAGCAACCTCAGATTCCACATTCCTGAGTTTCTCCAAAGGGGATCTGATCGTCCTGGATGAACATGATGGAGAACATGTCATGAACTCTGGGTGGGCACATGGCATCAATGACAGGACCAAACAGAGAGGAGACTTCCCTGCTGACTGCGTCTATGTGCTGCCTACTATCACCAGACCACAGTACGACTTGGTGGTGAGTGGACCACTGATGGTTGACTAGAGACTAGACCGGAGTGGACCATGAACAAGGACCTGAAAAACATGTTCGTAAAGCCAACAGACATTGATTTCCTTTCCGATCTCTTTCCCATCAGGCCTTGGTGACGATGACTCCTGATCAGAGGAGAGAATCAGTCACTTTGTCTCTGATCAATCGCGCTGATCAAGACAAGACTAAAGCCTATACCCTGGAGGAGTTCTCCTACGACTACTTTAGGTGAGTTCCCTGATTTCCCACGTGTGGATCAATCGTTTCAGACCTACCGATCTTATTGGTGTACGTATCAATGGTTTCAGGCCTCCTCCTAAAAGCACTTTGGGTCGGGTGATGATGACGAAGTCCAGAGGGAAGGAGCGTCTATGGAGCTGCAGTAGGGAGCCGCTCAAACAGCCTCTGCTCAAGAAGGTCCACGTCCACGAGGAGCTGGCCCAGGAGGCCTGCCTGGCCTTCATGGATATCCTTCAACTGATGTTCTGTTGATGATCTCGTTGTGCATGGAGAGTACAAGATTGACTTCCTTAGACCTACCATAGGTTCACCTGTTGCGTGTCCTTAACGTGCTGCTCACCTGTGATGAGGTACATGGGTGACTATCCGTGCAAACGTGTGCGATCGGTCAACGAGCTCACCGACCAGATCTTTGAAGGAGCGCTGAAGGCCGAACCGCTGAAAGACGAGATCTTCTGTCAGATCCTCAAACAGATCACTGAGAACCACATCAAGTAGGTCTACACACACACACACACACACACACACACACACACACACACACACACACACACACACACACACACACACACACACTCTAACGCTGTCTGTCTGTAGGTACAGTGAGGAGAAGGGCTGGGAGCTGCTCTGGCTCTGCACTGGTTTGTTTCCTCCCAGTAACGTCCTGCTGCCTCACGTCCAGAAGTTCCTCCAGGCCAAGAAGCACTACCCCCTGGCCCCCGACTGCATGCAGCGGCTGCAGAAAGCATTACGGTAACGCGGCCCCGCCCCTCTGACGGCTCTGTGTGCTGCACTGACCCCTGACCTCTGTCATGACATCATGTGATCTGTTGTAGGAATGGGTGCAGGAAGTACCCTCCTCACCTGGTAGAGGTGGAGGCCATCCAGCACAAGACCACCCAGATCTTCCACAAGGTTTACTTCCCCGATGACTCAGACGAGGTCAGTGACGACCAATCAGATAACACCTGCACAACCCTACAGGTAACACCTGCACAGGTTGATAGTGGGTGTGGTTGTTTCTCAGGTGTTTGAGGTGGAGTCCAGCACCAAAGCTAAAGACTTCTGTCACAACATTTCTGGACGTCTGCTGCTCAAAGCCTCAGAGGGCTTCAGTCTGTTTGTGAAGATCACTGACAAGGTAAAGAACCAATCAGTCTAGCAATAACCTGTGTAGTCCAGTAAACACCTGTGTAGTCCAGTAAACACCTGTGTAGTCCAGTAATAACCTGTGTAGTCCAGTAAACACCTGTGTAGTCCAGTAATAACCTGTGTAGTCCAGTAAACACCTGTGTAGTCCAGTAATAACCTGTGTAGTCCAGTAATAACCTGTGTAGTCCAGTAAACACCTGTGTAGTCCAGTAATAACCTGTGTAGTCCAGTAAACACCTGTGTAGTCCAGTAAACACCTGTGTAGTCCAGTAAACACCTGTGTAGTCCAGTAAACACCTGTGTAGTCCAGTAATAACCTGTGTAGTCCAGTAAACACCTGTGTAGTCCAGTAAACACCTGTGTAGTCCAGTAAACACCTGTGCAGTCCAGGTGGGGCTCAGGTGCTGCACACAGGTGACCTTCTCTGCATGTGCACAGGTGATCAGCGTCCCTGATGGAGACTTCTTCTTCGACTTCGTCAGACACCTGACCGACTGGATCAAGAAAGCCAGACATGGGAAAGACGGTAGGACTAACAGATGGTGGGACTAATCGATAGTAGGACAAATCTGCTTTTCTCTGTTGGGTCCTCCCTGACAGACCTTCATCCTGTTCGTCACCTGTGTCTCCAGGTGTGGTGCCTTCACTGACCTACCAGGTGTTCTTCATGAAGAAGCTGTGGACCAACACGGTGCCAGGAAAAGACTCCATGGCCGACTCCATCTTCCATTATTACCAGGTGAGTTTCACTGGAACAGGAAGAGAAGACTCTTATCTGCAGTGGAAATATTAAAATACTAAATACTGATCAATACGAACACCTGTGTGGTCCAGTAAACACCTGTGTAGTCAACATGTAAACAGGTAAACAAGTAAACATCAGCTGGACAGGAAGTCGCGTCTTGACCGCTTGTCCCCGCCCTTCAGGAGCTGCCTAAATACCTGCGGGGCTACCACACCTGTTCGAGGGAGGAGACCCACCAGCTGGCGGCGCTGATCTACAGGGTGAAGTTTGACGAGGACAAGTCTCACTTCAACAACCTGTCCAAGATCCTGAAGGAGCTGGTCCCCCAGGACCAGATCAGGCTGCAGTCCCCCGACGACTGGAGGAGGGTAAGTCGGCCGCCACGGTCCTGAGGTCCGCCGCTAGGTCCTGACCCTGACAATTAATCAATACGTGATTGTGATCAGTCATTGATCGTCTCTCCTCAGGCCATCGTGTCCACGTTCAACAAACACTCAGGAAAGAGTCAAGAAGACGCCAAACTCTGCTTCCTGAAGATCCTCTACAAATGGCCCACATTTGGCTCCGCCTTCTTTGAGGTCAAGGTAAACCCCTGAGGTAAAAGTTAAAGTACTCAGTTACTCTCCAACAGTCGGTTTAAATGTCTGTTCTTTTCTCTTCAGCAAACAACTGATCCCAATTACCCAGAAATCCTCCTGATCGCCATCAATAAACATGGAGTCAGTCTCATCGACCCCAAGTCCAAGGTGAGTCAGTGGACAGGTACAAGTCTGGATTGGACACGCCCACCTGACGGTTGACTGCGGTCCGAGTCAGCGTTTTGTTTTTCTTTTAACATAAACGGTTTAGAAACCCTTATGGGATGTGGGGGTCACGAGTCTTTGGGGGGGGTGTTGACTCTGGGTGTGGTTTCTCCTGCAGGGCATCCTCATCACTCACCCCTTCACCAAGATCTCCAACTGGAGCAGCGGGAACACCTACTTCCACCTGACCATCGGGAACCTGGTCCGAGGCAGCAAGCTGCTGTGTGAGACGTCTCTGGTGAGAACCCGATCAGCCAATCAGAAATCTCTCCGCTTCCAGATCCCCCAGAGAGCAGGTGGACGTTCATAACGTGAATATTGATTTGACGTGTCTGACCTTTCACCTCAGGGCTACAAAATGGACGACCTCCTGACCTCCTACATCAGCCAGATGCTGACCACCATGACCAAGCAGAGAACGTCTCAGGGCAACAAGTGAGCAGACGACTGGAAACTCATCAATTCAGGCCGATCGATCAATCAATCAATGCTGCATTCACATATTTTACCCGCTGATGTTGGATTGTCTGGTCTTGAATCTTGGTTGGGACCAACGTTGGATCCAGATCATGTGACAAATGGAACTAGAGGACTATGTTGTTTGTTGTAATGGAAGCCAGCTGATTGGTGGATAACGGTGACGTTGCCATGCCAACGTATTTCACTCCTGTCCTTCCGTGTGGCACTGTCTTAACTCACGTAAAGCCTTTGGATGTGTCTCAGGTCCAGCATCAGTGTGAACCCAACAGAACCTCTGATCGATCGATCAACCTGATCTGATGATCAGAGTGTGTCATGTGACCACAAACCCTAAAACTCAAACGTTCATTTGTTTGCGGCCAACTAGCATCAGTTCAGACCACCCTTCACTCAGTCCGTTCATCTTGAATTGTTGACGAATTTAGTGGAATATCGTGAATCATTAAAGTTCCGTTACTTTAAATGTGTTATTTTTCATTTATTACTTTATTTTGCTGCAATGAGTCGGTTTCATGACGCCACCTGTCCTCTTAGAACTCTATAAGAATAATTCACGCACTTGTTTCCGTTCATACTGTTTTCACATTGCCATCCTCCATACGGGCTCATAAATACATTATATCAACACACTTTAACGCCTCGTAGCTCAAACCGTTCACTACAGAAGGACTACAGCTCAATTATTTGAATAAATTAATAAATAAAACTGATGCAGTTAAACATGTCGTTTATCAACTAAAATCAATTCATACATTGAATCTAAAAACCTACCTCTGTACAATTAAAAACCGACGCGGTCTGGCCTTTTATTTTGCTACAACCGGAAGTGCATTTTATTCTGGCGGGCTTGACGCTCGTGAGGAAAAGATGGCTGCTTCGGCGGCAATGGCGAGTTGTTCTCCTGGTTTGTGTCCAAATTACGCGGTGATTTGTTCCTTCCTGGAGCGCTACGGAGCCCTGCTGGACCTGCCGGAGCTCACCTTCCCGCAGCTGGAGCGGTATCTGCGGGACACGTCGTCAGGTGGGTCCGGGGGGGGCGCTGCTAGCGGGGGGAGGCACTTCTCCATAGCGTTCACCAGGATGCTAGCGCTAGCATGCTAGCGGCTAGGTTAGCTAGCCGTGTGTTATTGTGTGGTTTTCTAACCTCCTGGTTTGTTTAAATGCGAACCCGCCGCGACCCGGAGCCGCCGGTCGAAGCGGGAAACGCGTCGATGCTTCATTTAACGATCACCGGGTATCGATCCGGACGGACCGCTCCGTATTTTCTCCCACTTCGGAGCGTTTGAATCGGGCTGGTTTTTTCCAGCAGCCTTTATCTGCTGTGGTAACGCAACTCGTCACAAACACAGCGGAGATGAGAGCTGGTCGCGGGGTTACCGGGGCCTCGGGGGTCGCGGGGGGTCCACGCAGCGCGGCGTGGGCTGCACTAGACCCACGGCGGACGGGTGGTTGTCAGCGACGGGCTCGGAATTGTGTACTTTATTCACTGTTTAGTGTTTTGTGAGGTTGGAGCAGCTTCTCTTAGCGAACCGTAGAGAGACAACTTCCGGTGGTGCCTTCAAAATAAAGGTCGATTTGTCGCTTGACGCTGATTTGCTGGTGGATAAATAATTAAAATATGTTTTCGATTTAAAAAAAAAAACTTGTTTGTGTTATGATCACGTGTTTACATGATGAGTCAACTTGTTTATTTACTTATGTAGTCCCAGGTAGCTGACTTTACACTAGCTCACTGCTGTTGTGTTTACAACCATCCATGAAGGAATTAAAACGTGTTAGTTTATTTTTGTGGTCAAACAAACATCATTGTGGAATCACAAGCAGTGGAATTATGCTTAAAAACTGGAATTATTCTTTTCAAGAAGAAATATCAAAGAAAAAAGTATCTTTAAAAATGTCTGTTATGCATCTAAGAAGATGGGTGGATGGATGATGGATGGATGATGGACGGATGTGGCAGCAGAGGAAGAGGAACATTATCATTCACTCAAGTTTTTGCGTTGTTACATTGTTTGTTCACCTCGATGGGAAGTAAACGACGACCTGACTGATGTTTGTCGTTGTCGTCCTTCTAGTCTTTTGCTGAACGTGTTCCATTTATGGATTGAAGTCGTGATTGGTCGATTTGACCTGACGGGGGTGAGGGGTGTATTAGCAATGCTAGCTAGAGATCAGTGGTAACTGGAGATGGTGCTGGTTATTACTGCATGTTCTTGTTTACCAGTAAGCACCAAGCAAACAGCTCCAGCGGTTCCAGTGATGCTGGAGAGAACATCAGCAGACAGCAGCATCAGGTGTTCTGAAAACATGGAAAAGAATGCTTTTCTAAGTTTTTTATCTCATTGTTTTTGTTGTCCTTCTCATTATTCATTGTTTTCTTACCCTTTGAATCTCCTCCCTTGCATCCTTCCTCTTCTTACCATTTCTTGCATTCTCCATCTCTTCTTCCTCCTTCCTCCCTGATCTTATTGGTTGATCACAAACCAGCTGGACAGGTGCAGATAGAATCAACTGGTCTACAACTACAAACATGGCCGTTGGTTGACGTTCAGCTGTAGCTTGATTAAACTCTCTCTTCGTCTCCTCAGTTCCGAAGCTGCTCGTCGATCTTCACGTAAAGCTGCTGAGAAAGATCGGAAAATCAGTGTCAGCAGACAGATGGGAGAAATACCTCGTCAAGGTAACCTTTGACCTTTCACACTCATTCATTCATGATGCACCATGTACAGCTGAACGAGAAGGGCTGCTGGTTTGTCCTGCGGTTTTACTGGTGCATAGATAGTCCTCAACCTACAGTTATGAGAAGTTGCTTGTAAGTTGAATTGTTCATAATTCCATGCAGGATGATAGTTTGATATGCTGAAGCATGTTTGTTCGTATGTTGAGGATTAGTTGTATTTTCTAGTGGTGCTTCCTGTCTGATAGAAACTGTCATGAGATGAAATGTACTAAAGGTAGTTCCAGCCTCGGAGCTAATGAGGACAATCTCTCTCATCACAGCATCATACAATCCAGACAATGACCAATCAGGACATCCCTCCAGTCTGCGCTGGGAGGAGGAAGTGATGTGCTGATTTCTGATTGTCCTTTCAGGTCTGCCAGGAGTTCAACACAACGTGGGCATGGGAACTGGAACAGAAAGGCTACAAGGAGATGCAGACGGAGTGCAAGGCGGCCATCCTGAAAGTAAAAACACCGTCGATGTTGTCCTGTCTGATTTCTAGTCTTGTTTTCTTGGTATTTTGTTTTAAAGATCATAAAGTCTCAGGGTTTACTTTTCCTCTGAAGGTGTTAGCTTCGGATGCTACGTCGTTCACCTTGATTGCTTATCGATTTCCTCTTCCTCCAGTATCTGTGTGAGTGTCAGTTTGACGAAAACGTCAAGTTCAAAACGGCCATTAATGAGGAGGACCCGGATAAGATGCGTCTGCAGCCGATTGGCCGAGACAAAGATGGGCAGATGTACTGGTTCCAACTGGACCAGGACGACAACGTTCGCGTCTACGTGGAGGAGCAGGACGACCTGGACGGCTCGTCATGGAAGTGCATCGTCAGGTAAGTGGTTCTGAAGGAACACTAAACGAACCAGGTAACACCGGGGTAACTTACCACAACTGGACCTCCTGTGTTCCCGTAGAGACCGGAATGACTTGGCTGAGGTCGTGGCTCTGCTGAAGACGCAGATCGATCCGGAGCTGCTAAAGAAGGAACCCAAACCCGACGGCGAAGAAGACAAAGAGAAAAAAGAAGGTAAAGACGTTTGGAGTCTGTGTCGCGACAGGAATCTCCAGTGCTAAGCTAAGTCCGTTTGTGTCCATCACCAGTAGGACAGCATGATGTGTCAAAGCAGCTAGTAGCAGTTAGTGGCTAACAAAAAGAAGGAAACATTTAACTTTTAGACCACATGTAGAAACTCTACTAAAGAAGCTTAAGCTTAAACTAGGCTTCTATTTTAGGATAAAATCCTGTTTTTCCTGTGCTGCCAGGAACAAACTGGTTGAGGCTACGTTCCTCCCGTTGCTTGATTATGGTGATCAGCTGTATATGCATGTCCCAGCTCAATGCTCCCATCGCCTGGACACTGTGTACCACGGCTCCTTGAGGTTTGTCACAGGATGCCAAGCTCTCACTCACCATTGCACCCTGTATGTCAAAGTTCAATGGCCCTCCCTGACCATGCGCAGACTTACACATTGGTACAATTTTATTTATAAGTCTATCCTTGGTCTGTGCCCCTCTTACCTTTGTGGGTATATTTTATTTAAAACCAGTAACTATTGTCTGCGCTCCAATGACATCCTTTTATTGACTGTCCCTAAGGTTCACACTGAACTTGGCAAACAGGCTTTTATGTTTTCTGCTCCTGCAGCCTGGAATCATTTGCAGTCGGAACTACAGCTTCAAGAGCTGATCCTGATCAGGGATTTTAAAAATTTGGTGAAGGGTATGGAGGCAGATTCCATTGGAGTCTGTACCTGCTTTCCTTCTTAGACTTTGATGATTTTTCCCTGTTATTTTATGTTTTATAATGTATCTGTTTAATTGCTGTATAACTGTCAGTGGTGCTGCTGCCGTCTTGGCCAGGGCTCCCTTGCAAAAGAGATTTGTAATCTCAATGGGATTCACCTGGATTAATAAAGGTTAAATAAAAATAAAAATTAGATTGGAGATGGCGTGAGGAGCTCGACCGTCACCAGAAGAAACTCCAGAAGACTTATGAGTTCATTGTTGTAGAGATTCTTGGCTGGGTGTTGCTTCATGTTCTGGGGTACCTCTGGTAGTCCGTCATGGAGGGACCACCGGTGGAACCGAAGCTGCGGTTGTGGACACCTCCAAATGTTAGCCCCAGTGAAGGTGCAGGCCTTAGTCGGTCATCTCGTTTGGCGACTCAAGTTGTGCGTTTTGGACCAACGTGGACCCTTTATCTCACCTTCTGCAGGAGGGTCCCTCTTTTTAACGTGACTGCCTACTTCCCATGACCAGTGTTACAAGCTCCCAGGTTCCTACCAACCCTGATTTGCACCTCACTATACCTTCTGCTTGTGCTGCTACCTCTGGTGCAGAACACTTCCATTCCAGTTTTGTGCAATTTTTCGTCCTCGGACTTCTGGGGGGGTCTTCATTAATCTGGTCTTGACATTTTTGTACTCACTCATCAGATCTCCCCAAGCCTTTGCCTGCCTGGTGTTATTTTGGATTCCCAACTAATTGTCGTACTGCCCTCCCGAGGTTCTTGATTGGGTTCCCCATCATCTATGGTTTTGGTTTTCAGCACACCGAAATGGACTGGCAGGTTCTGGTCTCATGCTGGTGCTTCCTCCAGTGTTGTTCAAGGTCCATCTGGATTGGATGGTCGTGATCGGTAGACCATCTATGAGTCGTTTGTAAGGCGCCGGTTTCACACCAGCTGGTGTGCTACCTCAAAATGATTTAAATGTTATTTTAAGGTGAAATGGTTCCAGATTGTCTCCATCACTGACTTTGATTTTATCTTCACGTTGCAGGTGATGGTACAAAGTCGGAGGACACCTCAGATGAAGACAGCAGAGACCAAGAAAAGCCTGTGTGTCCAGTCTCACCAAAGACGGAGAATCATGATGAAGACTCAGAGCACAAATCACTGAACAACATCATTGAGGAGGAAAAGTCTTCAGATCTGAATGTCGAAACGATACCACACAGTATCAAAGAGGAACCTTCAGAGGTCTCTGGGTTTCCAACGGCGACGAGCCAACCCTCGGAGACGAAATGTCAGTCCGTAAAGACGGAACGAGGAGAGGATGCCAAGAAGAGCGGCGTGGAAGAGATTCAGCAGGCGGTGAAAAACAGCCAGCATTCCAAAATTCCTCTTAAAAAAAGAGGAATGAAGTTCACTGAGGACTTTGATAAGAGCAGCAGCATTAAGGTACCAAACACTCCTGTGTGTCCGGCCAAAGAGACTCTGAAGACCGACCCAGAACACATGACAACTTTGAACGATCACGTCAATGGAGAAGCTCGTCTGTCGTCAGAACCAGAGCTCCAGAGCAATCCCTGTGAGTCTGGAAAGGAGCAGACGAAGAAGGCTGAAGGTAACTCTAGAGAAAGCAAGACGCCGTCAACAGACGACGACGGAGAGAAACGTACAAAAGATGGATATCCAAGCACAAAAGAGGCTACATCAACAAGGAAAGAAGAACCTCCAGGTTTGCCTGAAGATGCAACAAATCCACCAGACGAGTTGTCCAGTCAGGAAGAGCAAGAAAAAATAAAGCAATCAAAACCGTCAGATGAGAAAAGTATCGCCCACGAGAAAATGGAGACTGATGTGTCAGAGAAAAATGAGTCTCCAAAAGATTCAGAGGTGAAATCAACAGTTGGAGATGACTCCAGATCAAGTCTGGCCAGAGAAGACAAGACAGACCCAAAGCAAAACACAGAGTCTGGAAGAGTCAGTCAAACGTCAGACAAGTTAGCGATGGAGAAACCAGAAGAAAAGGAGGGGGTGGAGCCTTGTGTTGGTAAAACACATTCGTGTAAACCAGCAGAGAAGGAGGAGGATCTGAATAGGACTCCAGAGAAAACCTCAGAGAAGCAACCGATCAACTGTGAGGACAGAACGATAGACAATAGAAAAGTTAGAGGCTCTACACCCGAAGCAATGGAGGTAGAAGGAGTGGCCACCAAACACGTCCTGTCGCTGCCACAAGAAGGGAAAGCTGAGTTGAAGTCCGCCGTGCAGATGACATCTGAACCAGAACAGGAATCTTCCAGTCAAGTCCAGAAGACAGATTTCTCCAACAAAGCCTACAAAGGTCCAGACACCGAAAAGAAGTCAGAGCAAGAGCTGAAAACAGAGGAGGCAGAGTTTCCGACGACTACGGAGAGCAGAAACAATCCAGATGAGGAAAACAAAGAGGCAGACAACGAAAAGTTAAACAATCACAGCAAGGAACACCCAGAAGACCAGACGACAAGGGTCGAAGAGAACGTCTCCAGAACCGACCAGAAACATTCTCACAGCGAGACCGCCACCAAGACAGAGGAGCCTGGGCACCGAAACGTGAGCACAGAGGCATCAGTAGGACGCCCCCCATGCAAGGAACCAGCTAAAGAGGGTCCCTCAAGGAAAGAACAAGCTGAGGAGGGTCCACCAAGAAAAGAACTATTTAAAGAAAGTCCCCCAAGCAAAATACCAGCTAAAGAAGGTCCCCCAAGCAAAAAAACAGCTGAAGAGGGTCCCCCAAGCAAAAAAACAGCTGAAGAGGGTCCCCCAAGCCAAGAACCATTTGAAGATAGCCCCCCAAGAAAAGAACCAGTTGAAGACAGTCCCCCAAGAAAATATCCAGCCGAAAAGGACTCCCCAAGAAAAGAACCAGCAAAAGAGACCCTCTCAAACAAAGAACCAGTTGAAGAGAGTCCCCCTAGCAAAAAACCAGCAGAAGAGCCCCCCCAAGACAAAGAACCAGTAAAAAAGGACACCCCAAGCAAAGAAACAGTAGAAAAGGACCCCCCAAGTAAAGAACGTAAAGAAAAGGACTCCCCAAGCAAAGAACCGTTAGAAAAGGACCCCCCAAGCAAAGAACTGAAAGAAAAGGACCCCCCAAGCAATGGATCGGTAGAAAAGGACCCCCCAAGCAAAGAAACAGTAGAAAAGGACCCCCCAAGCAAAGAACCGAAAGAAAAGGACCCCCCAAGCAAAGAACCGAAAGAAAAGGACCCCCCAAGCAAAGAACCAAAAGAAAAGGACCCCCCAAGCAAAGAAACAGGACAAAATGACCCCCCAAGCAAAGAACCAAAAGAAAAGGACCCCTCAAGCAAAGAACTGAAAGAAAAGGACCCCCCAAGCAAAGAACCGAAAGAAAAGGACCCCCCAAGCAAAGAACCGAATGAAAAGGACCCCCCAAGCAAAGAACCGAAAGAAAAGGATCCCCCAAGCAAAGAACGAAAAGAAAAGGACCCCCCAAGCAAAGAACGAAAAGAAAAGGACCCCCTAAGCAAAGAACGAAAAGAAAAGGACCCCCTAAGCAAAGAACGAAAAGAAAAGGACCCCCCAAGCAAAGAACGAAAAGAAAAGGACCCCCCAAGCAAAGAACCGAAAGAAAAGGACCCCCCAAGCAAAGAACGAAAAGAAAAGGACCCCCCAAGCAAAGAACCGAAAGAAAAGGACCCCCCAAGCAAAGAACCGATAGAAAAGGACCCCCCAAGTAAAGAACCGACGGAAAAGGACCCCCCAAGCAAAGAACCGATAGAAAAGGACCGCCCAAGTAAAGAACCGACGGAAAAGGACCCCCCAAGTAAAGAACCGATAGAAAAGGACCCCCCAAGCAAAGAACCGATGGAAAAGGACCCCCCAAGCAAAGAACCGATAGAAAAGGACCGCCCAAGTAAAGAACCGACGGAAAAGGACCCCCCAAGTAAAGAACCGATAGAAAAGGACCCCCCAAGCAAAGAACCGATGGAAAAGGACCCCCCAAGCAAAGAACCGACGGAAAAGGACCCCCCAAGCAAAGAACCGACGGAAAAGGACCCCCCAAGCAAAGAACCGACGGAAAAGGACCCCCCAAGCAAGGACCAAGGTCCCGATCCCACTGGAGAGGCGTCTGCAGCGCAGCAGGAGGTGCTGAACGGTGAAGACTCTGAGCAGAAACATGTCCGTCAGAAACTCAAACGTCCGTTCCATCGGAGGAGGGCTGAACTCCAGAGGGAGCGCCGGCTGGCCGACTCCGAGTCCGACAGCAACACCGGAAGGTCCCTGAGGAGGTCCCCCAGGATCTCCAGGCCCACGGCCAAGGTGGTCCAGATCCACGACAAGAAGGCCGAAAAGTCTGAGGCCTCTCCGCCAGAAGAGAAGGAGAAGGATGAGGGCAAGGATGAAGAAGAGGAGGAGGAGGAGGAGGCGCTAAAGACTGTCCAAAAGAACCAGAGAGAGAAGACTGACCTGAAGGCTCAGCCCAAACTGAAGGTAGGGCCATCACTGGGTGGCGCTGTTCACCTCTGCTAATGTCTGTCCAGATTAGTACTGGTACTAATGTAGTAGTATAGTAGTAGTACAAGTAGTAGTTGTAGTGGTACTAGCAGTAATATCTTAGTAGTACACGTAGTGAACTTCCAGATGCTGTCAGCCAATAGAATGCGAGTACGGTATCACATGACTGCCTACCAAAAGTCTGTGATGAGGTGAAGTTGCGCTTGTTGATGCGTGAGGGCGCACTGCACCTCAGTGTGTCCGTCGTACCTGATTCAAGTACAGCGCCCTCTGTTGGACCCAAAGGAGGATTACCGCTCGATTATCAACAGCCACGTTTGATCAATCGTTTCTCATTATACGGATCATTAGTGGTTAAGTTATTGATCAGGTGTGATCGGACCTCACCTCGTCTGCTTGTTGTCTTCGTTTCAGGGGAGGAAGAGGCGAAAGGTCCGCTGGTCCAACACCAGATCACGCCGTAGAAAGAGAGGTTCTGAAGACGAGGAGGAGGACGACAACAGCGAGGAGGAGTCCAGCGAAGACGAGGAGACGGAGGAAGAAGACGACAGCGACGAGGATTACAAGGTGGAACGGCGCCGGAAGAGGCGGAGCCGCCACCAGGAGAGGCGGAGCTCCGACTCGTCCACGTCCTCGGACGACGACCTCCCTCCGAACGACGACCCCTGCAAACACTGCGGTCTTCCAAACCACCCTGAGCTGGTGGGTTCTGGTCCGACCCGGATGAATATCAAACCTGTAATAGTTGATGGATGTGCTGATGGAGACGATCGATCTGATTGGTTCATCTGCAGATCTTACTGTGTGACTCGTGTGACAGCGGGTACCACACGGCCTGCCTGAGACCCCCCCTCATGATCATCCCTGATGGAGAATGGTTCTGTCCGCCCTGTCAGCACGTACGTACCCGTCTGACCGGCAGCCGTTAACGTGATGAAGGTGACGATGATGACGGTCCCACGTTTGGTTCCTCTCTGCAGAAGCAGCTCTGTGACCGGCTGGACGAGCAGCTGCAGAACCTGGACGCGTCCCTGAAGAAGAAGGAACGGGCTGAGAGGAGGTGAGAACCTGTTCTGATGAAGGTCTGGGTCAGAACCAGCAGCTAGAACCAAAACCAACAGCCAGAACATGCAACTAGAACAGGAACCAGCAGCTAGAACCAGCAACTAGAACAGGAACCAGCAGCTAGAACCAGAAACTAGAACAGGAACCAGCAGCTAGAACCAGCAACTAGAACAGGAACCAGCAGCTAGAACCAGAAACTAGAACAGGAACCAGCAGCCAGAACCTGCAACTAGAACAGGAACCAGCAGCTAGAACCAGCAACTAGAACAGGAACCAGCAGCTAGAACCAGAAACTAGAACAGGAACCAGCAGCTAGAACCAGCAACTAGAACAGGAACCAGCAGCTAGAACCAGAAACTAGAACAGGAACCAGCAGCTAGAACCAGCAACTAGAACAGGAACCAGCAGCTAGAACCAGAAACTAGAACAGGAACCAGCAGAAGGAAGTAGATGTTTAGATGAGGAAGTGTTGTCATCATCATTTCCTGTTTCCTCCAGGAAAGAGCGTCTCATCTACGTTGGAATCAGTGTTGAAAACATCATCGCGCCCTCAGTGAGTACCCTCTGATTGGACGGTTAGAGACTCACCTGTGATGTCAGCGTGTATTCTGATTGGACAGGTAGAATCTCACCTGTTGGTGTTTGCAGGTAGAGGAAGCAGAACCAAAACCTGAGATCATCAAAGAGAAGAAGGAAGTAAAAAAAAAGAAGAGTTGGGGTCGAAGGTCAACGAGAACCAAGAAATCCATCAGCTACAGGTGTGAACGGAGACGCTCGGCTTCGATGATGTCATCAGTCACCTGGTCAGTGAAACATTTTCCACGTCTGTTCCAGATTCGACGAGTTCGACGAGGCGATCGAGGAGGCGATCGAAGAAGACATCAAAGAAGCAGAAGGGGGAGGTAAAGCCACGCCCTTTGGTCTGACCACGCCCACAAACGAAGCATCGCTGACTCGTCGTTTTTCCTCAGGAGCCGGGCGAGGGAAAGACATGGCTAACATCACCGGCCACAGGGGGAAGGACATGTCCACCATCCTCCAATCAGAGGAGGGCAGGGAGAACGGGCGTGTCCCGCAGCCGGCCGCCGGCCAGCGCAGGAAGAAGCGGCGGCGGCTCAACGACCTGGACAGTGACAGCACGGTGGACGAGGAGGAGAGCGAGGAAGAGTTCTGTCTCAGCGAGAGGTGGGAGGACGGGGGAGACGCGCCGATGTAGAGCTGGACGGCACGAAGCTCACGCTTGTTTGTTTGTTTGTTTGTTTGTTTGTTTGTTTGTGGGTCTGCAGCTCGGAGGAGGACTTCCTGGTGTCGGACAACGCCACCGAGCCCGAAACCGAGGCCGAGTCCAACAACAGTGACTACGGCAGCGACCGCAAACGGAAAGACTCGCACTCCAGGAAGTTCCTGCAGCAGAGGCGGAGCTCAAGGAAGAGGCGGAGACCGAGGGGCTACTCCGACGACGAAGAGGAGGAGACGGACGAAGAGGAAGACGAGGAAATAGGTGGGAGTTTGTCTGGAAGCTGCTTCAACGAGCTTCAACGCTGTGTTAACCATCGTGTGTGTGTGTGTGTGTGTGTGTGTGTGTGTGTGTGTGTGTGTGTGTGTGTGTGTGTGTGTGTGCGCAGTGACCGCCGGCTCCAGCGAGTTCAGCGACAGCGACCTGGACGTGAGCCGGCGGCGGTCGAGGCGGAGCCACAAGCGGGAGGTGAACTACCACGAGACGTCTGATTCGGACGGGTCGCAGCCCGGAGCCAACAGACCCAAAGTGAACGCCCGCCGCCGTCGGGACAGCTCCGACAGCGAGGGTGAGACACGCCCCCGGCCCCACCCACACAGACACCGCCACACACACCTGTGTTTCACCGCTCCTCCTCTTCCTCAGTGAGTTTCTCCGACGAAGACTCAGCAGACCGGCCGGCCAATCGGAGGCCAGACTCGTCGGAGGACGACACCCGGCAGCGGCGCCGGCATCTGGCGCTGAAACGCCGGCGAGCATCCGAAGACGACGACTCGGACGACGACTCGGACGACTCGTCGGAGGGCGACCGTCCTGTCCGCAAACGGGTCAACCGCATCGACTCGGACGACTCGGACGAAGAAGAGGAGCGGTTGAAGGAGACGAAAGCGGAGGAGGATCCAAAGGGAACCAATGCGGTGGAGCCGCCGCCCACCAATGGACAGAACGCCGTCAGCCGGCTGGCGGGACTCCCCCCGAATCTAGAACCCGCCAAGAACATGTGCACCGCGCCGGCGGCGGCGGCGCCAAATGGCCTGGTGGGACAGGAAATGACGGCACAGGAGGACGAGGAGGACGACCTGCTGGGCGTCACCGACCTGGTGGACTACGTCTGCAACAGCGAGGACCTGTAGGAAGGCCACGCCCCCGTGTGTGTGGCGTGTTCGTACCGACGCCATCCCCCCCGCCGCCGCCAGAGGTCCCCGTGGAAACACGCCGGAACCAGACTCCAGCTGGTTGGACCAGTACCATCCAGCTCCACTGCCAAAACCACGCCCCTCCATGTGACCCCATCCTGGCCCCGCCCCCCCAATCTGTGTACAGTCGTGATGCTGATCGGATCCGCCTCCGGAACGTTTGACAGTATTGATCAGAGAACATCGGTGCCAAATCCGGTATGTCCAGACAGGAAGTGGTTCTTCCCAGAACAACATGGCCGCTGCAGACCAGTGGAGTTTTATTGATCGGGTGCTGATCGGCTAACGTTTGCTTTGATGGCTGAAAATTTGGCTAACATTAGCTGCGCTAGCTTAAATTAGCTTCCATGTGCCACTAGAGTTAAAAAACCCGTTAAACTAGAACCTTTTGTTGATCGGTAGATTGATCAGACAGCACGGATCGATATCATCTGACAGGCTCCGCCTCCGTCAGTCGATGGCCGAAGTTTAACAAAGTCAGTCGTTCATGAGATTTACTCCAGCTAGTTTGACCTGATTTATTTATTTGGTATTCCTGAAATATCAGCCAATCAATTGCCAGAAACGTTTTTATTCTAGATCCAAAAGCAAAGCTGTAATAGATGTTAGCTTGTTAGCCCGTTAGCTTTAGCAATGCTGTCCGGCCACATGTTTCCAGTATTAATGCTAAGCTAACGTCCGTCAGCCAGACGTGCGTTGAAAGACTTCGGCCCTGGGAATATTTATTAGCGGTCGGATGAACGCCGTTCAAAGCTGCCATCGGTAACCATGGAGACGCCTGTTTCCTGTATTAATATCTCCTGTCTTTAATCGTGTATTTTATCCCATCTATAACACGTTGTGTTGGAGGTTCTCCCACCTGTAAAGAACACTAAGCATCTCCGTCCTCCCCGCCTCCGGCTGGCGTTCTGGTGGGTGGAGCTCCGATCAGAGGGAACCGTTCCCTGTAATTATGCTGTAATATATTCACAAACTTTTTTTTTTTTTTAAGCGGTGGATGAAATCAGGTTCTATCGGGTTCTCCGGGGTTCTTTTTAATCGTTTTCTTCGGCACACTTTTTCTAAGAAAACCTGAAAACCCGAGCACGTTTCCGAGGCGCGGCGGATTTATCGCCGAAAGCCTCGTTAGCATGCGGCTAAAGGCGGGATCGGCATCGTAACTCAAACCGAACGGCGTCGGATCGGAGTTGTAAAATATTTTGTAAATGTGTCGGCATGGAGGAACCTCTATTTATCACCACGTTTTGATACTGGACACTAAACCCGTTAGCTTCTAGATTAGCTCACTCTCGCCCGTTCTCCAGGTGGTTCTAGGGCGTCTCCTGGTTATGTATTAACCTGTCGCGAGGAAGAGGAAGAAGAGGAAGGCAGGAAGTGGGAGCCAATGGCTGAAGTGTTACCGGTTTATTTACCTCATAGTGGGAGGAGCCAGCTGTATAGACACTTCTCGCCACTCGTCGTTATGTTTCCTGACAGTTTAACTTCCTGTTATTTCTTATGGCTCTGATCTTGTACATTTGTCATAATAAAATGGGTTCAAATCCTCATCCGATTGTTTCCTGTCACGCCCCGCCCCCTGCCTTCCTCCTGATTGGTAGAACCCCGTTGGAACCAGAACAGAGTGGAATCTGAGGCGCTTTCGGAGCTTCGTCGTTTTCTTCTAGATTCCGGATCCTTGATGGAATCTGAGGGGCTTCAGGGTTCTAGTAGAACAGGAAGCAGAACCTCAACAAGCCCCGCCCCGTTCCAGAAAGAACTTCTGGTTCCTTCTCAAAACAGTTGGGTTTTCAAACAGAATTCAACACCAAGACAAAACGCAAATGAAAACTTTATTTCGTGAGACGAAGAGTTCCAAAGGTCCAATGAGAACTGAAGAACCTCCAACCCGCGTCAGATGTTCTTTACCTACAGATGTTTGGTCGTTTGGATCCACACAGTCGTGTTCTCCAAATGAAGGTCTACTGTAGTCCCAGTGGTGGCGCCACCTGCTGGCAGCGTTAAGCAGGCCGGTCTAGTCAACTGGTCGTATGTTCAATCTGTCAGAACCTGGTTTTGTGGGTTCCAGCGTGACCAATCGGTGTTGTTTGTGTGACTGGCTGGGCGGAGCTTAGTGTTGGTTGTTTTCTAAATGTCCCACGGTTGTTTGACATGTTTGGTCTTGAACGTTCCCCCGTTTGGTTCCGTTAGTCTCTCTTCACCGACCCGTCGGTTCCTTTCCGGCTCCGGTTCCTCTCCCGCCAGCACTCGTACTTGCCTCGACTCTTCTTGTACCCGAACCGGGCGATGTCCACCATGAACACCCAGGCCAGGACGTACATGACGACCCCGCCTACCTTCATGACCCAGGTGGTCCTGGGCGACGCCAGCTCGCAGTAGAACATCAGGGTGCCGACGCCCACGCGCACCGTGGCGAACAGGGAGATGAAGAGCAGGTCGACGGCGTCGCCCAGCAGGCTGTCGTACCGGCCCAGCCGGCGTAGGAACCAGCGTGCCTGCAGCAGAGGGTTGGTCAGCTCGCTGCCGAAGATCACGGCGCAGGTCTCACATCCAGACACGCCCATCAGCAGCGCCAGCAGGATGCTGATGATGCTAGCGAGGTGGTGGCCAAGCATCACAGGACCCTCGCTGCGGTGCAGGACGCACCACACCATGTCGAAGAGGAAGTAGCCGAGACAGACGGCGAGGGCGACAGTCTGGAGCGTCGTGTTCTCCGTTCCTGCAGGACAGGAAGGACGATGACATCATTGATGCTAAAATGCGTTTTGCTGAAGTTTGCGACTGACCTGCGTGGGTGAGCGGCCAGGGTCCGTCGATGAAGACAACATAGGCCGTCAGCAGGACGATCAAGACGCCGTGGGACAGTGTGACCAGACGACAGTTCCACTCAGGACCCCGCTGGGAGAAGCTCCAGCAGAACAGCAGGTAGAGACACAACCAGCCAATCAGGCTGCAGATCACCTCCACAACCGGCATGGCGGACTGTAAAGGAGGAGTGAGGAAGAGGATGGCCAACCTGGACCCGTACAGCCCCGGATCTAACCCAGAACTGCAGTGTTGTTCTAAACTAATACTGGTTTTACAGTCTGCAAAAATCAAAGTGGCACCAATGGGGGTCCTTGAGGGACGCCGAGAAAATGGACTCTATGAAATCCCGCTTCAAAGCGGTGATGTAATCGTCAGTGTTCTATGTTATGTCAGTTGTCCGTTAGTCCACCAAATATCTTCACAACCGTTCAGATAGAAAGATGAAACAAAAAGCACACGACTCAGGCAGCACAGGGGATGAAGATGAGATGATGACCTTGACCTTGAGAAAATTAGCTCAGGGTCAAATTTCAACTTTTGTACACTCAGGAACCGGATAAGATAGAAAGACGAGGGAGAAGGCCAGTATGAGCAAGACCATAGATCAAAGCTAGTGCATAACTTTGACCTACCCTGTCAGGTCAAAGCTATGCACTTGTCAGGTACTACTTTCAGGGTACTCTAACCTACCCTTCGCGGGATATTGCAGTCTCTGACTGCCTTGGTTCTTGTGTTTAATGTAACGGTTATCACTAATAGAATCCATCCATCTTCCTCCTCTTATCCGGGGTCGGGTCGCGGGGGCAGCAGCCTAAACAGGAAGCCCAGACTTCCCTCTCCCTAGCCACTTCGTCCAGCTCCTCCGGGAGAATCCCAAGGCGTTCCCAGGCCAGCCGGGAGACATCGTCTCTCCAGCGTGTCCTGGGTCGTCCCCGGGGCCTCCTCCCGGTAGGACGTGTCCGGAACACCTCACCAGGGAGGGGTCCAGGAGGCATCCTAACCAGATGCCCGATCCACCTCATCTGGCTCCTCTCGATGCGGAGGAGCAGCGGCTCGACTCTGAGTCGCTCCCGGATGTCAGAACTCCTCACCCTATCTCTAAGGGGGAGCCCGGACACCCTACGGAGGAAACTTATTTCGGCCGCTTGTATCCATTTGATATTTTGTTTTATGTAACGACATCACTAATAGAATATTTAATGTAATTAGACTCTAAAAGAGTAGAAACAGAATCGATATTTCTGGACAACCATCGATTCTGAACGATCGATTCTGTTCTCCAGAACCATGTTGGTTCTGGAGAACAGTAACGAGGTTCTAAGCAGACTAATCGAAGGAGCGTCTGATCCTGTAGACGAGTTAACGGGTGAAATACGTTGCGTTGTTTTTCAATATGTGAAACTGAACCGGGTTCTTCACAAGTTTGATTAAAAAGCAAGTTTTAAATAATGAGCATTGATCTGGATCCATCCCAGAAAACCCTGACCTTCTATCCTACGCGTGACCCCCCCTTACCCCCACCAAGGTCACCCAGAGTCCACCATGTGGAGCTTGTGTGATCCAACGACGCTCGTCTGTGCGGATGATCCTGAACAAACCGTCCCGGTTTGAACACAAATGGGTCACATGACCACCTCAGACTGAACCCTACCTTCAGGTGTCCTGCAGGGCATCAAACACGACCTTCATCCCAGGTTCTCCTGCACGTGGGCTCCAACATGTTCACGTCGTCAGGAGGACGGAGGTCTGGACGGTCTGGGGAACCTGATCAGACCTGATCCTCTTAGAGGATTAGCGCTGCTGCTAGGAGGCGTCTGCAGCTCAACGTAAAGACAGACCTCCATCGGACCATGTCTCACAACTCATCTCAGGTCCTGGTTCTGGTTCCGGGGGTCTTCATCCCTGTGGAACGTCGTTTCTAAATGGAGGAAGAGGAAATGATTTAAATGTCTTCACGTCAACGTTACCAGAGTCAAACCTGTCTGTCTCCTTTCCCCCTCCGACAATGATGATGTCACCCCCTCCCCTGATGATGTCACCCACATGTGAATCCAGCCACACCCCAAAGCTAGACTGGGAATTCACCCAAACACCAGCAGGAAATAAAGTTAAGACAGTTTGTTATACCAGCTTCAGTACCTCAGTGTGGCCAGCAGGGGGCAGCGGTCACCTGGACATCTGATCAGCCTGACATCACAGAGCCCCACTGAGGAGGGTGATGATGAAGGTGATGAAGGAGCTCATGAGAAGAGATCAGGTAACTCCTACACTTTTAAATATCTTAATTCTCAAATCAAAAATTATGTCTTGTACTGTTATTACTATGACCACTTATTATTACTGTTATTACTAGTGTTATTACTGCTGTTGCTACTAAAGAAGTATTAAATAATCCTGTATCATGCATCAGACCGCCTCCTACTCACACGTAATTGGTTGACGGATCAATAAATGTGGGCGGAGACATAAGCACTTGATCTCCTTTTATCCTGAAAAGATTTCAGATCAGAGATCCTGGCAGGAGGCGGATCCACTCCAGATGTTTGGACTGTGAGAACATCCAGACGGGCTCCACAGAACGCCCACATCTCCTTATAAGGCGTTCACCAGAGAGCAGTGGGCGGGGCCAGGGCCAGGATGTTCTCACAGGATGTGATGGCTGGACGGCAGCTGAAGCCGTGAGATGAGAAGCGTCAGCTGAGCAGGCCGGTCCGGGGCTGCTGCCGCTCCGTCTGATTGGTCGTTGATTGATTGGTTCTGGGGTATTAATCTGTAAGAGAGGATGTGAACCCGACGTGTTCAGGAGGAACCAGCATTACCAGTCAGCAGGTGAAGGTCCTGCCCAGCAGCATGCTGGTGTTGATGGTCTGGTTTGTGGAACTGATTTCAGATTAACGGACACGTCTGATTGGTCGATCGACTGGAGGTAAGTGATCTAAAGTTCCATATTAAACCTGTTAGATGTCAGTTAAGAACCGTCTGACTGTTCTCCGTTCCGTCTCCCTTGTTTCTCTCCTCGGTTCTGCGGGTTCCTCCTGTCGAGTTCCTCCAGAACAGTGTGGCTCAAACGTGAGCAGATGAGTCACCAGTAGAACATCTTGTAGGTTCTCCGAACGGCCTACGGATCCACCTGTAGAGTCATTGTTGACCAGTAGAACATCTCGTAGGTTCTCCGAACGGCCTACGGATCCACCTGTAGAGTCATTGTTTACCAGTAGAACCGGTTCTCCACAGTTCATGAGGTGGAAAAGAGAAATGTCAGATCAAGAGAAAACCCCGTCGTGTCCCGACAGAAATAGACCCGAGACTTCCCTCTTCCTCTCATCAGCAGCTTCCTGCAGGCCGGGGGTTTCTACTGGAATGTTCTGGGTTCTACTGGGCTCTACTGGAATTTACTGGGCTCAACTGGACTGTACAGTAGAGTTCTACTGGACTCTATTGGGTTCTCATATATACCAGTGGTCTGTAACTGAATCTAACTGGTCTGTGCTGGGCTGTCTTGTCTGTAGCTGGACTCTACTGGGTTCTACTGGCCTCTTCTGGGTTCTACTGGGTTCTACTGAGTTTTACTGGACTCTACTAGGCTCTCATATGTACCAGTGGTCTCTAACTGGTCCCTTGTGAATCTAACTGGTCTGTGCTGGGCTGTCTTGTCTCTAGCTGGTCTCTACTGGGTTCTACTGGACGCCCCGGCAGCATCATGGTCTCAATCCGTCTCCTGCTGCCCCTGATGGTCAGCTGCAGCGTGGCGGCGTCCGGCCAGCCCCCCCGACACCTCCCTCCATGCCGAGTGGTGAGTCGAGCAGGAGGCGAATTCCTGCCGTTAAAGGAGTTTGTTTACTCTGGTTGCCGATAGAAACGGAGGGGAACATCCATCAGCTGATCTTTTATCTCCGGGCAGATGTTTATTAGCGTTAGCCGCTCTGAATGTTTAGACAGACAAACTTTATTTTCTTAAGTGACACAAAATGTATTTGGGGTCTGTCTGGGGTCAGAGGTCAGGGGGCGGGGACACATTAGTTAGAGTTCACCAAACATTTCTGGAGCTTCAGCTCCGGCTCACACCGGTGCAAACAACTCCACATTTTTAACGACCTGACTGTTGGAGCCCTCCTGTTGTTCCTGAATAAACATTTCTGCATGCGAGCAGAGAGGAATGTGAGCTCTCACAAGAAGCTGAACGCACCCCGCCTCGGAGCGCCAGACCTTTAATGAGCTGTTTCTGGACGGGGGGTCTCTGGATGTATGGTTCCAATTAGAAACTGCACTTAGTCATACCTGACGGTCCGCGATTCAGGGACGGGAGGCGCGCGGCGCTTTGACCCGAGGTGTCTCCGCTCTGAGGGGAACACATCTGTTCCTGACGTCAGTGAATCGTTCTTTGGTTCATAATCAGATGAAAACGCTTCATAAAACTCTTTTTCTGTCGAGTTCTCGCTGATAAACCTCCGCGGACGGCGCCGCTGCCAAGAACATGCCGTAGATACCGACTCACCAAACCCCCACATGTGCTCCGAGTCTGGCTTGTGTCAGTCTGGCAGGACGCCGACATCCTCAGACTTGTGTTTTTCTTGGTCCGTAGGTCCAGATGGACGTGTTCTGCAGCGACCAGAGGCTCAGGAGCTCCCCGCTGAACCTGCCTCACGCCGTCCAAACGCTGGACCTCTCATACAACCAGGTGCAGAACCTCACCGAGGAAACGCTGGCGTACCGGACCAGCTTCCATCACCTCAACCTCCACGCCAACAAGATCCACTCCATCCAGGCGGGACTCTTCAAGAACATGACAGACCTGAAGGTCCTCAATCTGTCCAGGAACCACCTCAGCTTGTTTGCGCTCTCCAAAATCCAGATCGGGCCGCTGACGGCCGTAAAGTCTCTGGATCTGTCGAGTAACGGACTCTACACGGGGATGACGGACTACTTCCTGTCCGATTCTCCGTCACTGGAAACTCTTTCTCTGAGTAGCAACAGCATCACCAAGATTGCGAGGAACACCTTCAGTGGAGCTTTGTCCTTGTCGAAGATCAGTCTCCATAATAACGTCATCCTGGACATCGAGGACGGAGCTTTTGAGTCGTTGGATTGTCTCAGTGAACTGGACTTGTCCAAGAACTCCATCACCTGCATCACAGACTTCAATCTGTGCAACTTAAAGGTTCTCAACCTCAGCAGGAACAGCATGGAGGTGTTCCAGAGCAGCAGGTCCACACAGATGTTCAAACTCAGCCGTTTGGATCTGAGCCAGAACAAAATGTCCTACTTCCCTCTTCTCCCACGGAACAACATCCTGGAATACCTGGACATCTCACGAAACCAGCTTCAGACGGTCAACGTAACGGGAAGTCGTGAGAGGAAGGTGGTTCTCAATCACCTGAGGTACCTGGACATGAGCTACAACCAGCTGAGGAGCCTCCCAGAGTCCTTCTTCTACTGTATGGGATCGCTGGAGGTCCTGAACGTGAGCAACAACTGTCTCCAGGCGTTCTCCATCGTCAATCGACGTGTCCTGCAGACGGTGAAGACAATGGATCTCAGCTATAACTCACTCCAGAGTCTCACGTTTGGAGAAAATGCCCTGTCGTCATTGGAGGAGCTCTTCCTACAAGGAAACGACCTCTCCATCCTGGACCATCAAGTATTCCAAGGGCGACCGAGTCTCAGACACCTGAACCTCCAGCAGAACCACTTGGAGGTATGTTCCTCTGTCCATCACCAGCGAGACTGTGTCTCCTTCAGGTCCATCACAAACCTTCAGATCCTGAACCTCTCTGAAAACGGTCTGAGGACTTTGCCTGCGAATGCCTTCACCAACACTCCGCTGGAGTTCCTGGACCTATCCCTGAACCCAGGCCTGGACATGGACGTCCACTCCCTGTCCGGTCTGGAGCCTTCTCTGGTTCACCTCCTGCTGAAGGAGAACAACATCTCCCGGCTGAATGCGGATCTGTCCCTGCTGAGGAGCCTCAAACACATCGACCTGTCCACCAATCAGCTGACCGCCCTGCCTTTGTGGAACAAAGAGTCCTCCATAGAGTCCCTCAACCTCCAGAACAACAACCTGGTGACGCTGGAGTCCAGCTCCATGCTGGCTCTGGAGCACTCGCTGAAGACCCTCTACATGGGCTCCAACCCTCTCAGCTGCTGCAGCAACCTGGGCTTCCTCCACATGGTCCAGCACTCCACCGTGGTCGTCCCCGACATCGAGACCGTCACCTGTGTCCTGGACGATTTTTCAGAACCGGTCAACATCGAGAGGGTGACTGAGGAGATGTGCCACCAGGAGAAGATCCAGAACTACATTATCGCGGTCGTGCTAGCGGCGCTGGTCGTCATAACGACGGCGGTGGTGCTGCTCAAATGTTGTCGCTCTAGGAAACGGAAGCTGAACCGAAGCTTCAGCATCTGAAGGAACGACGTCTTGGGGCGTCAAACAGGAAACCAGAAGTCCTGCGTCTCCATCGGCAACCACAGGCTGGCTGCAGTCCATCTGTTAGCAGCCTGAAGCTTTGGTTGGATTTTTAGCATCTAGCCCGATGCTAACCAAAATGCTAACCATGTTGCTAAGCAACATGAAGATGATGAAGGGTTTCCTGTGCTGCAGCACTTTACCGTCCTCTGGCTGGTGTTCTTGTGAGGTCAACCTACGTCAACCTTTATTCAAAGTCACATTTTAAAGAACATAGAACCTTTACAGGAAGTGAGCACTGAAAGTTAAATCTGTATTTTTATAAATAAACAGGTTCTGTCACATCCTGTCTGTTTATATCACATCCTGTCTGTTTGTGTTCTCACAGCACGATGAAGACCATGATGAAGACCTTTACGACCTTCTATTTGTTTTAATCTGAACTCAGGTCAGATTTTATAGAGGGATTTGAACCATTCTGAGTCTCAGGTTCTTAAATATCAACATTTATGTTGTCAGTATCTGACGACCAATCAGCTTCATTGATCACGTAGATGAACGGAACCCTCTGGAGACTAGAAGATTTCATTAGTCTGGATTTCCTTCCTGAAAGAACATCTAGCAGCTGGTTCTTCTGAAGATTCCTTTGGATAGTTGGTGCTTAAAGTCTCAGTTCTACCAGGTCTCAGTTCTACCAGGTCTCAGTTCTACCAGGTCTCAGTTCTACCAGGTCTCAGTTCTACCAGGTCTCAGTTCTACCAGGTCTCAGTTCTACCAGGGGAACCAACAATCAGTCTGAAACCATCAGCTTCAAACAGGTCAGACCCTGTCTGACCTGGACCAGGAACTGGATCATGTGACAATGATTCAGGACTGCTTTAAACCTAAACTTTTATTTATTATTCTAATATTTTGCCCACTGAGGTCTAGAACTGGTGGTCCACTGGGGGACAGGTGACTTTTCTCTGGGTTCTGACGGATCGGGTGAGACGGTCTCCTTCCTGTTGGAGTGGGCCAAACAGGAAGCTGGGGTTCCAAACAGGAAACAGTCGGCTGTGAGTCTGAACGTGAGCAAAGAAAAGAATTCTGGGACTCGTCTTGTTTTAGAGCCGCTGACATGTTGATGTTAGGAGATGAAGATGATGAAGACGTCCAGCTGGCGTTCCTCCTTCCGTCTGGTCTGGTTGACGGAGACCAGCCGCCGCCTGTAACCACTTCCTGTCTGTTATCTGATGGTTGAGTCAGCGGTGATGAGGAACACCTTCATCAGCCTCACTGTAAACACAGGAAGTTGTAGGGTGAGGAGAAACCTTCAAAATAAAGTCCAGTTGTCAGTGCCATAGAATAACTGATGTCATCGAATAGATCTGTTACTTTACTATTTAATATTGATTACTGATTATCACTGAACAAAAGCAACAATCACCTCAGAATCTCACCGACAGGAAACAGGAAGTAGGTTGTTGAAGGTTCTCCTGGTGGAACCTGGTGGAGGGTTCCTTTCAGAGAACCTCGTAACGCAGAAGAACCTGACATCTTCCAGATGTCAGGTTCTTCTGCGGAAACGGTTTTCTTCTGCTTCAGTTTGTGTCCCGGCTGAAACACTTCCTGTCTGGATCCAGGAAGCCTGCTGGCTGACCGGGTTTATTTTCCAGGATGTTTCCAGGTCTCCAGGGACGCGTTCAGCCAGACGCTAGAAGAACTCCTGAAGACCAGTTCCCGTCTGATGCAGAACCCAAAACCACAACAGATCAGATCAGCCTGGCCAACAGGAAGTGCTTGGAGCGCCTTAATTGGAAGCAGACCTTCGTCACTCCTTCTCCTCCTCCCTGACTGGCTGATGAGTCACGTGGTACCTGGTGTTCATCAGAACCAGGATCCAGAACCCATTCATAGAGGAATCAAAGCAGATCTGACTCACAACCTGAAAGCAAATGTCTGAGTGTGTGTGTGTGTGTGTGTGTGTGTGTGTGTGTGCGTGCGTGCGTGCGTGCGTGCGTGTGTGTGTGTGTGTGTGTGTGTGTGTGTTATGTTCCTGTTCATTATGTCATCCATGTTTATTATAAAGCACTTTAATATAAGGCTGTTGGTCAGAGGTGGACTAGTGGTGGACTAGTGGTAGACTAGTGGTAGACTAGTGGTAGACTAGTGGTAGTCAAGTGGTAGACTAGTGGTAGACTAGTGGTAGACTAGTAGTAGTCTAGTGGTAGTCTGGTGGTAGACTAGTGGTAGACTAGTGGTGGTCTAGTGGTGTCCGGTGGTAGACTAGTGGTGGACTAGCGGTGGACTAGCGGTGGGCTAGCGGTTAATAAACTGACGTCATACCCTCTGCCCTAGGTTGTCGTTTACAACTCGACCACCAGAGGGCTCACTGCCTGTTTATTCGGAGAGGATGAGAAGGTTTGGGATTTGTGTCCGTAAAATGAACATAATTTTAACAAATTAAAAATATATTCAATTGAAATGGAAAAAAATTAATTAACTACATATTTTTCGTTAAAATCCTGGTCTTCATAACTTTTCTGACCCATAAACTAGATTGACCTCTTAAAATAAACATTTTGACTGAGAATTACAGTCATATTTATAGTTGGTGGAAACTGGAAGCTTTAACAATCGATGTTGTTCCATGTATTTATTATCAATCACTTTTCATAATCACTGATTTTCATTAGTTCTATCTTTATTTCACTGAGTTTTATGTATCTATTTTTCCATCCATTTTCTTAGGACTGCGTACTTCTCAACATTTGTCGCGTATCCGCTTTGCGGATGTTTTTGCTAATTTTTGTTTTTATTCGGAATTAACTTCGGTTTATCTCAAAAATGTACAAAGGTTTGTTTAAATGTTGATTCTTCGGCTCCACAACTTCTTTAATTTTTTTCGTCTTCGTCATTCTGCTGTGGCTCCGTGATGCAATTCAGCTGCGTGTTTGCAGAAAACCAGGTTTTAATAACATATTTGAGTTTTTTGTGTCTGCTTTTATTTTTGTAAATGTACGGAAGTGGTCCTACAACGATGCTTTTACTTCGACAGGTGACCGGAAGCGGCTGCACGAGCGCCTCTAGCTTGCTGCGGGTGCTTTCTGTTCCCCGGGGGCAGAGTGTTTTCAACGGGACTCGAACAACTATTTACCGGACTAACGATGGCCGTCTGACCGGGACCGGAGCCTTTCGTTGAGTTTTTATTTCAGAAAAACCGTTGAAGAAACATTTCCAGATAGATTTGAGAGTTTTTCTCAGTTTTTATGTCCAGAAATCGGGATGCAGCCGCCGCCAAGAAAGGTGAGTTTTAGCCGCTGAAGCTAGCAGCGGCTCCGCTCAGCTCCGCTTTGTTGCTCCGGAGCACAAGTTCACCTCCATCCCCGGGTTAACGTCTCTATGACCGCTGGTCCACAACTTTACTCACTTCCTAGTGAGTTTTTTTTTTTTTTAAAAACAGTGAAAAGGAAAAGTTTGAAAAAAGTCCCTCATGCGGTATTTTGTGGAGGATAATCCCCGTTCCGTTCGGTCTGATGGAGACTCGGTTCCGTTAAAGACGTCATCATCCGGTCAGAGGCATCTTTTTCTTCAGCAGCTCGTCTGAAACAACTTTAATGACAATAAACTTTAAATGACAATAAACTTTAAATGATAATAAACTTTAAATGATATTAAACTTCTCTGAAGTCCCGTTAAACGTTAACCGTCCCCGTCATTATGAGATCTTTATGGATTCTAACGGGACGGACTTCTGTCTGTTTGTCTTCACCGATTTAAAAGTGTGTCCACGTTTATACCAATAAACATTAAGTTCGTTTATATTCCTTCATTTTATCACTTTTTCAGCTGTTTTATTGTTAAATTAGACAGTTTCTTAACGCTGTCTGGTAAACACGACCAGGAAGGGAAAAACAAGCCGAGTGGAGTTGAAGTTAAAAGATTCCACCAGAAATAAAATCATTTAAGCTTCAAAAAGTTTCATATAAAAAGAAAAAAATTAATTCAACATAAAAACCCCATTCAGTTTCGGTTCAAAGTTTAAAACTCAACCTTTATTATTAGTCCCCACCGTGGGACTAGTAATAAAGGTTTATCTTATCTTAAACATGTAGTTTTGTTCTGTCAGGTCTAAATGTAACAATGAAATCTGATTTTAAATCAGTAACTTCATAAATGTAACGAGATAATAATTATATCACATGTATTCCATCAACTGTCACTCTGTCAGCTTTCTGAAGATGACATCAGGTTTATTGATTAGCATCAATTAGTGATCAGCTGTAGCAACAAATACAGGAGACAAACTAAAGGAGGCGTTACATCTGAACGTTTTTACCCGTATTGATCAGAATTTGTCTTTATTGATTCCATCAGGTTCTGATGGTCCAGTCTAGTGACCAGAGCCTCCTGGAGAACCCTTAGCTGCTATGATGCTAACCATGCTAACAGCTGATTGGCTGTCCAGCACAGATGAATGTTTGCTTTAGTTTAGGTCTGATATTCTCTAGCTAGCTGGTGCTAACTGGGTTAGTTTACCTTTAACTGAAACCAGAACCCAGGTCTGGGTTTAGTCCTGGAACCGGATGGAATATCAGCTCTAGAACTGGAGACGGGTCGACGACACGGGTCGGCACCGGTCCAGTCAGAGACTCGATCCCGGTTCTCCATTATTCATCCAGAGAGACGGAGCCCGAGATCAACCGGTTTGGTCCTGGGGCCGATTCGGTTCTGGTTCTGGACCCAGGTCGGTTCCCGGGTCCCTAGGGGCCCATCTGTGTCTCCTCTGACCCATGTTCTGGTCCTGCAGGTCCGCGTGTCCCAGGAGCTGAAACACACCCACGCAGAGCAGCTGGGGAGACTCCAGCTCAAGCACCAGGCGGAGTGTGACCTGCTGGAGGACCTGAGGTGGGTCGCGACCCCAGCACCGCTGACCAATCAAGAAGCTGCTTTGTGTTCAACCGTTAGCCCTGTTAGCTTGTAGCTTCATTAATAGCTATGATAGCTCCGTTAGCGATGCTATCGCTTCGGTGTAGATCTCAGATCCCACCTCCTGCTGGTCTGGATCTGGTGTCCTGTGATTGGCTGCAGGTTGTGTGACATCACCTGTGGCTGAGAGCTGTGTGGTGTCACATGTTCACCGACTGGGGGCGGAGCTGACGTCCCATTGGCTCTTGGCTCCTTGTCTGCGGTCGCTGTTAGAACCTCCAGACATCTGGAGCTGAAGGTCACAGAGACCCTCCAGATGTTCTGTGTGTGTGTGTGTGTGTGTGTGTGTGTGTGTGTGTGTGTGTGTGTGTGTGTGTGTGTGTGTGTGTGTGTGTGTGTGTGTGGTGGGGGGGGTCGCTAACGCTAGCACTCTGAGACCTCTGACGAGAAATGATTCAGCAGACTGGAAACAGAGTCAGCTGTCAGCCAGAGTGTGTGTGAAAGAAAGGAAGTGTGTGTGTGTGTGTGTGTGTGTGTGGGGGGGGGGGTTAGGAATCCAGATAATTTGACTCCAGTGGTCACGTCCCAACATGTGTGGGTGAGCAGCGAATCAGCTCTGAACCGTTTAGGAACAGCCTGTTAGTCCTGTTAGCCCTGCTAGCTTTGTTAGCACTGTTAGCTCTGTTAACCCCATCAGCACTGTTAGCTGCTCTAACCCACAAGCTAGAGAGTGTCGCTGCTGACATGCAGTGCATTCTGGGAGTTGTCGGTTCATTCTAGTCTTACTGCAGCGGTGAACTGCTCCTTCAACGCTTCAGGATTAAACTAGTGTGTGATGTCACATCCTGTTGGGACAGGAAGACACAGTCTGGTCCTCTGTGGCTGGACCTCCTGACCCCTGGGGGGTCGTTCAGGACTTCCTATCCGTCAGGAGGTTCCTCCCCGGGTCCAACTGGAGAACGTTCCCGTTCTGTTGTGACGTGTGTTTGTTTCTTGTTCTCTGGTCTCATCGTCTCTGTTCTCTGGTTCTCCTTCAGGACCTTCAGCCAGAAGAAAGCAGCTGTGGAGAAAGACTACGCTCAGGTACCGCCCAGTTCAGCTCTACTGGTGTTACTGGTGTTACTGGTGTTACTGGTTGTTACTGGTGTAACTGGTTGTTACTGGTGTTACTGGTGTTACTGGTGTTACTGGTGTTACTGGTGTTACTGATTGTTACTGGTGTAACTGGTTGTTACTGGTGTTACTGGTGTTACTGATTGTTACTGGTGTAACTGGTTGTTACTGGTGTTACTGGTGTTACTGGTGTTACTGGTGTTACTGATTGTTACTGGTGTAACTGGTTGTTACTGGTGTTACTGGTTGTTACTGGTGTAACTGGTTGTTACTGGTGTTACTGGTGTTACTGGTGTTACTGGTGTTACTGGTTGTTACTGGTGTAACTGGTTGTTACTGGTGTTACTGATTGTTACTGGTGTTACTGGTGTTACTGATTGTTACTGATTGTTACTGGTGTTACTGGTTGTTACTGGTGTTACTGGTTGTTACTGGTGTAACTGGTTGTTACTGGTGTTACTGGTTGTTGCTGGTGTTACTGGTGTTACTGGTGTTACTGATTGTAACTGGTTGTTACTGGTGTTACTGGTTGTTGCTGGTGTTACTGGTGTTACTGGTGTTACTGGTGTTACTGGTGTTACTGGTGTTACTGATTGTTACTGATTGTTACTGGTGTTACTGGTTGTTACTGGTGTAACTGGTTGTTACTGGTGTTACTGGTTGTTGCTGGTGTTACTGGTTGTTACTGGTGTTACTGGTTGTTACTGGTTGTTACTGGTGTTACTGGTTGTTGCTGGCTGTTACTGGTGTTACTGATTGTTACTGTTGTTACTGGTGTTACTGGTTGTTACTGGTGTTACTGGTTGTTACTGGTGTTACTGGTTGTTACTGGTGTTACTGGTTGTTACTGGTGTTACTGGTTGTTACTGGTTGTTACTGGTGTTACTGGTTGTTACTGGTGTTACTGGTTGTTACTGGTATTATACGTGTTTGTTACAGGTGTTACTGGAGTTACTGGTTGTTACTGGTTGTTACTGGTGTTACTGGTGTTTGTTACAGGTGTTACTGGTGTTACTGGTTGTTACTGGTTGTTACTGGTGTTACTGGTGTTACTGGTTGTTACTGGTTGTTACTGGTGTTACTGGTGTTACTGGTTGTTACTGGTGTTACTGGTGTTACTGGTGTTACACGTGTTTGTTACAGGTGTTACTGGTGTTACTGGTTGTTACTTGTGTTACTGGTGTTTGTTACAGGTGTTACTGGTGTTACTGGTTGTTACTGGTTGTTACTGGTGTTACTGGTGTTACTGGTGTTACTGGTGTTTGTTACAGGTGTTACTGGTTGTTACTGGTTGTTACTGGTGTTACTGGTGTTACTGGTTGTTACTGGTTGTTACTGGTGTTACTGGTTGTTACTGGTTGTTACTGGTGTTACTGGTTGTTACTGGTGTTACTGGTTGTTACTGGTGTTACAGGTGTTACACGTGTTTGTTACAGGTGTTACTGGTGTGACTGGTGTTACTGGTTGTTACTGGTGTTACTGGTGTGACTGGGGGTTACTGGTGGTTGTGGGTCGTGACCCCAGTCCCACCGTCTCCATCCTTCTCATGAAGCTCCAGCAGCTCAGAACCTTCAGGATCTCCTGGGTCGTGGGGGGGTGTTCCATCCCGTTGGCTGAAGGAGGCTCAGTGTGTCCTCACACCTGCAGCCGTCAGCTGGCTCTTTTCAGGGGGGGTTGTTTTTGGTGGGGTTCTCCTCTTCCTCTCAGCGCTCCATTCAGCTGCGTCTACTAGCCGCCCCCCCAATCAATGAGCCCGTTTGTGGCGGCGTGAACGTTTGCCACCGGCGTCGCCATGGCGACTGTGACGGGTCCTGAACCCACGGG
>NC_090788.1:557500-615000 GCF_040054535.1 Antennarius striatus
CGGCGGCGTAGCGTCTGAGGAGAGAACCCTCCACACCAGCAGGGGGCAGCACTCAAACCAGCCTAGCACTCGTGCTAATGGCTAACACGCTCATTCCATCACTTCCTCTCGCCTCGAGTTTTCCTCCGTCACTGAATCGAGCGTCCCCATTGGCCCAGGTGGTTCCCCTTCACAGCCAATCAGAGTCCGGTTCTTCTTCTGTGGTGTTTCAGGTGGTGCAGCTGCGGACGGACGGCGGCGCCAATCAGCACAGCCTGGAGAAGGAGGCGCGGCGGTGGGCGAGCCGCGTGGCGCGAGAGTACAAGAGCATCATCCACAGCCAGAGGGTGAGGGGGGGGCCCAGAGGTGATGATGTCATCAGCCCGCAGCTGGAGGCGCTAATGCTAACGCTAAGTGTCGAATAGCAGCAGACGGGTAGAGAATGATATGAACGAATATTCTACGGTCCTCCTGACTTCTTCTGTGGTGTCCATCAGTTTGATGGACTTTAGTCTCCACTGGGGGGTCAGAGTGGGGATAGACCATCAATCAATCAATCAATCAAACTTGATTTATACAGCGCTTGATCGAGGCCATAAAGACTAGAAGTACCAAAGGACCATAGATCAGGAGCTAATAAAGTTTAGGTGACGTTTCCTGTTTGTGTTCAGCTGCTGGAGGATTATGGGATGCAGGACTCGGAGCTGACCTCCGGTGACCTGGAGACCAGGATGGAGGTGACGCGTCAGAGCCTGAGGAGGGCAGAGGTAGGTGTGGGGGGGCTGGGGGTCCTGGGGGGCGGCGCCCCCTGCTGGGGAGCGGGAGAGGTGATGGGTTGGGGGGGTGTTTCCTGTCCCAGTCCCGCTCAGGGCTCTGCCCCCCCCCAGACGGTGAAGCTGAAGGCGGAGGCGCGTCTGGAGCTGCTCAGACAGGCGGGCGTTGCCGTGGAGACGTGGCTGAAGAGCGCCATGAACCAGGTGATGGAGGAGCTGGAGAACGAGCGCTGGAACAGCCTGAGTACCCACGATCCTTCACTCTCCGTAAGGACCACCTGACGGCTCGTGTCAGGGGGGGTCACGTGTGGCGGGTGGGCTCGTCTGATTGGTCGTCTGCCTTCAGGGGACGGCCGACCTGGAGCAGGAGGACGAGGAGGAGACGGAGGACAGCGGGGAGGTGCTGGACGACAGCAGCTCCAGCCCCTCCAGCACCCTGAAGAACTACCCCCTCACCTGCAAGGTGCTCTACTCCTACAAGGTAGGGTACTACCCCCCAGGGTACGACAGAACTACCCCCTGAAGTACTGCAGTCCTACAAGGTACACAACTACAGGAACACAGATGTGACTGAGGACAGGACGGATGAAGACGCCTGAGGACAGAGACGCAGCAAAAATCCCAACATTTGTACCAAAATGGACGTGATTGTTTCCATGGGGGGGGGGGGGCACGGCTTAATGTCAGCACCAAGACTAAACAATGAGGAGCAGCTGAGACACGTTTGTGTTCACAGGGTTCAGTCCTGGTGGAGGGCGTCCTCAGGGGGGAGAGGAAGTAAAGGAAACATCCGATTTATGGATAAAACTTTTAATGACATTTTATTATAAAATAATAGAGAATTTTAAACTTTTCTCTCTTTACTTCAATAGTTTTGATGTTGTTCTTTATGAAACATTAAATTAACAGTTTTAGTCTTTGTATTGATCTATTGGCTAAAGTCAATCCTTGCGTCGCTTCGATTGTATATTCTGTTTACTTTTGGGACGCACACATTTAATTGAAGCGCATCCCATGATGCACTGCTCTCTGGAGGTAGTCAAGGGGGCGATGTCTGTAGGTTCTGAGTCATCCAGGTCATGGTTGTCCAGGAGCTGTTTAAGTCGATCCACTCCAGCTCCAACTGAAGACGTCTGTTGGATGAACGTCTGGACCAGGAGGCGCTGCTCCCTCCCACCTGGTGGGGGCAGCGTTTCCAGCAGACGACCTCACAGTTGGAAGCGCGACTGACGACCGTCACAAATCACTCGTGGAGAACGCCTGACGTCACCTGACGCCGGGTCACCTGACGCGTCTCTGTCCCCGCCCACAGGCGTCCCAGCCGGACGAGCTGACCATCGAGGAGCAGGAGGTGCTGGAGGTCATCGAGGACGGCGACATGGAGGACTGGGTGAAGGTGAGGCGTGACTCTCCGTCCCTCTGCCGCTCGTCTTCATCACAGCGATGACTCGGCGTCTCCCCCCCCCCACAGGCGCGGAACCGGGCGGGGCAGGTGGGCTACGTCCCGGAGAAGTACCTGCAGCTGCCGTCGTCCAGCAGCCTGCTGAGCGTGCTGCAGGCGCTGGCGGCGCTGGACGCCCGCTCACACTCCTCCACCGAACCCGACGGCGAGCCCCCGCCCGACGGCGACGCCCGCGGTGAGTCCCCCCCCGCCGTAGGACCGGTCCCAGGCGGTGCCACGCGCCTCACCCCCCCTCCCCTTGCAGTGTCGCTGGCCCGGGCGCTGTACGACTACGCGGGGCAGACGGAGGGCGAGCTGTCGTTCCCCGAGGGCGCCGTCATCCGCGTGCTGAGCCGCCTGCCGGGGGAGGACGACGGCTTCTGGGAGGGTGAGCTGAACGGCGTGGTGGGCGTGTTCCCCGCCGTGCTGGTGGAGGACCTGACGGGGGGCGAGGACCCGCAGGTACAGGTTTGACGCGTCCATCCGCCGCCGTCTCCATCGGGACGTCACTTCCTGACGCGTCTGCTGCTGTGTTCCAGGCGGGCCCCTCCCCCCTGGCCCCGCCCAGCCCCTTCCAGGTGAGGCCCCCCCTCAGCAGCCCCCTGCAGGCCTCCTCCCCCCAGTCCAGCCCCTGCAGCAGCACCTCCTCTCCCACTGGCCGCCCGCCGGCCTATCACAACGGGCATCACCGGCCGGCGCCACACAAGAGTAAGACGCAGCGATTGGTCAATCAGTCGCCCTGTCGTCATGGTAACATGATGATGATGATGTGTTCAGGTCCAGCTCAAGGTTCCCATCAGCCCCCCAGGTACCCCGAGACCGGATCGGGGAGCATCAGACCTGTGAGTAGCGCCGGTTCAGATATTGATCGATCAATTGATTGATCGATCGATTGATTGATTGATTGATGCTTGAATCGGGGGGGGTTTCAGGTCCGGGCCGCTCCGCCCCCTCCCAAACAACATCCACGAGGGCAAGTGAAGAGGAGGGAGGAGGTGGAGATCACGCTGGTGTGAGGAAGAGGAAGATGATGATGCAGATGACGCTTCGGATCCCTCCAGTCGGTCCAGGTGAGCTCACCTGGACCGACGAGCCTTCATCCCTCCAACAGTTTGACCTCCAATAAAAACGTCTTCATCGTTCAGCAAACAATCTATAGATACTCGTCTTCATCGATCGTCTGTCATCCATCGCCTCTTCGTCGTGCGTCTGTCGGTCTCCGTCGGGTGAACCCGTCGGTTTGCGAGGAGGAGGCGGGTCCTCTCCTCCGCCGATGACGTCACATCAATAAGGGAAAAACGGGGGGGGTGGCCGAGTAGGGAGAATCTCCTGGAACAAATCAGCAGTATTGATCGATTGATTGACGTATTGATCGTATTGAGTAGCTCCTAAAGGGACAAAGGTAAAATATTTTTTTCTTGTGTAACCGTAGAAACGTGGTGACCACACCAGCGAGGGCCGCTGGTGCGACGGGTGGGCGGCGGTTTGCCCCCCCCCCATAGTGAAGCACTTTGTTTCCTCTATCTCTTCAGTATTGTTGATGCTGCGTTCAATGTCCGTCGTATTCCAGCGCGTTCGAGTCGCCTCGCCCAGTCCCGTCTGGATCCTCTAGTTTTTGACTCGTGGGTAGTTTACAGATGGCAGCCCGGCTGCGCGGCGTTCTGCAGATGGCTGCGCGGCGTTCTGCAGATGGCTGCGCGGCGTTCTGCTGATGGCTGCGCGGCGTTCTGCAGATGGCTGCGCGGCGTTCTGCTGATGGTTCGCGGCGCCCCGCCGTGGCGCTGGAATGCGTTGATCTCCTTGAGATCTGAATGACAAACTTGTTTTTGAAGTTTACCTGTCGTGTTCTGACAGAAGCGTCAGCGCGCCGCCGGGTCCGTTGTTGGTTCTGACCCGCCTCACAGCGTCACACACACACCAGTGGACACTTCACTGTATTTATTGTGTACGAATTAATGTGAAATAAAGTTAGCTTCAAGAAAAGGAGATGCTGGTTGTTTATTTAATCAGTGATTAGTTTGGGTTTGAACTGGTTAACCATTAACATGCTGGACGCCAAACATTTAACTCCTGTTTTTATGATCAAGGACTTAAAAATTAACTGTCAGTAAATCATTTCTAATTTATAATTCTGCTAATAATCCCTGCTCAGTCCTGTATCTGTAATCTGATTACATTTAGTTTGACTAGATCTTCTGCCAGGAACAGAATCATTCATTCATCTTTTTTTCAGAATAAAAGCGATTCATTGTTTAGAAAAACAAAAGCCTGAACATCAGTGGGAAGAAGTGAACGAGTTAAATTCAGGTTTAGTTGGTTTGATTTAATTTTTTTTTTCCTTTGACTGAAAAACTAGAAAATGTATTCCTTCATTTTTCATCTTTTCTTGTTCAGATGAAATCCGGAGGACAAATATGCCGTAAAAACTCAGATGTAATCCTGAAGTTCTAGTTAGAAACATGGTCACTGTGTACTTCCGGTTATACTTTCAAAATAAAATGTACAGTCACCTTAGTTCCCTATGTGGCCACCAGGGGGCAACCCATCCCTGTAAATTGCGATGACTTTTAAGTTTTGGACGTTTTTATCCCCGAGGCCTGTCACGTGCGGGCTCAGGTATTTAAATAGGTTACCTGGTTCAGGTGAGGGGGGTGTGGTCAAAGCAGTTCCTGGAAAACTGGCACGAATGATGAGCAAACGGGTTCTGTGGTGACGTCAGTGGTTTTATTTTGATGTTTGACTTTTAAACACAAGTTTAAAGCGAGTTTATGACAGCAGGAAACACACCTGAGCGCGCGCCAGCAGCTGGTGGCTCCTTAACAAAATGCATCTGATTGGTTTTAATATTGATTAAACGGGATACATTTCCTCACTGAACACTGTTCCCCGTAGAACATTCCCCACGTTAGCGTTCCCTCTCTGGAGTTCATAATGGAATGCGGCCCCCGGATCAGACTTTGATCTTTAGACGGTAAACACGTCACTGATGTCTTTTGACGGTAAATAAATCACTTCCTGCTCTTATTTGGCTCAACGGACTTCTATTCTGACAGTCCTCCCGCTCTACTTCCGGTCTTGCCGCGGGTTTGACGCGTTCGTGACGCGGGAGGAGGCGGATTCCCCGTGAGTCACAAGTCATTAAAAGTTGTGTCGACATGAAGACCCGGTGCCGCTGCGGGTTCGGAGGCTCCCGGTAAACATGTCCGGTCCGCTCGTGTCTGTGGGGGTGTTGTCGGTGTCGGTGCTGCTCGGTGAGGCGTCGCGCCGGGCGGCAGCGCGGCTGCCGCGTCGCCTCCTCCGGATGTCGCTCCTGGAAGCCGCGAGCACCTTCCAGCTGTGCTGCTGCTCGCACGAGCTCAAGCTGCTGGGGGACACGCGCCAGCTGGCGCCACCCGCGAGCCTGACCCTCACCTTCATCATGACGGTGGTGCACGTGCTCACCTTCCGGGGGGCGTCCTGTAACCCCTGCGGGGTCCTGGAGCAGTGCTGCCGCGGGGGCGGCGGCCGCGCCGCGTCCGTCCTGCTCATCGCCTGCCAGTTCGCCGCCGCGTTCGCCGCGCGGTCCTTCGCCGCGTGCGTGTGGTCGCTGGGTCTGTCGGACGCCCACGTGACACACCGGAGGTTCGGCTTCCGGTGCTTCGACCCGTTCGGCGGGACGGTCCTGGAGGCGGCCGCCGCCGAGCTGGTGTGCGCGTTCGTCTTCCAGGCGGCCGTCATGAACGCGCACAAGCTGGACGCGCGGCTGCGCGTGCCTTACATCGCTGCTGTCGTCACCGTGCTGGTCTACACAGGTGAGCTGATGACGTCACACACAAAGGTGAATTCTGACCCATTTAAACTGTCAGGTAACAGAATTTAACATTTTTTAACATCCCAGTAAGACGATAGGAAATAAACCAGTAGGGTTAGCCCCGCCCCCTGACCCCTCCCTCCCTGCAGCCTGAGGTCATGGTGAGGTCACTGTTTAAACTAACCTCACCAATAATGAACCACCTGTGTGTTTACCTGCTCACTTCACGCTACATGCTAATGCCAGTTAGCAGAACTGGTAAGTCCAACCCTGACCCCGCCCCCCCACAGGCTGAGGTCATGTTTACTCCTCTGACCAATAATGAACCACCTGTGTGTTTACCTGCTCACTTCACGCTACATGCTAATGCTAACAGCAGAACCGGTCGAACCAGCTGATTGGTCGGGTCAGCGTCCCCCCTGCAGCGGCTCCGTCTAACAGCTGGTATGCTGCTGTTACAGGTGGGGGGGTCTCCGGCGCCTTCTTTAACCCCGTCCTGGCCTTCTCCGTCCAGTTCCCCTGCAGTGGCCACACCCACCTGGAGTACACCTTCATCTATTGGCTGGGACCGGCTCTGGGTAAGGAACCGGACCTGAACCCAGGGGGGTACCCCAACGTGTCATCGAGGGGGGGGGGGGGGGCAACACATGAAAACTGTTCAGTTCCCAGAATTCAAAGAGAAAACCGCTGATTCAGGTTTACTGGTTAGCATGAGCTGCTATGTAACCTGATGATGAACATACGATTAGCGTGTTTTTAACGTTGTTTGTTAAGCAATTATTTTCTCACGTCCGATCGGAGCGTTTTATCGTCCATGTAAAACTAAACATCTCATATATTTCACACTCTTTTTTTTTCTCAACAGTAAACGTGTTATTTTATTAAAATGAACGATTTTTGGTTAAAATTTCGAGATTTATTTGTATCCATTAATTTCCTCTTCCATTCCGTCACGTTAATGTAATTTTGCACCAAAATGTGATCCACTTCCTGTCAGTGGCACCAGTAACAGGAAGTGACATCATCGTTCAAGAGTTTGAAGAAACAAAGTAGAGACAGTGGTGAGTTTAGATTTCTCTATAAGAACATTTTTGGTAGATTTTCTCACGCAAAAAAAACAAAACATCAAATTTTCTAATTTTATTTGTCAAATGAAGTTTTTTTTGTGTAGCTTCATGCTAGCTGCGGTGTTAGCTGTTAGCACATCCAGAAGTTCTGACCAATTGTTTTTACATTTTCCAACTTGAAAAAAAAGAACGCAAAAGAAGTTCTGAAATTTTTTAAATTGAAAAAGTTCCATCGTCCATTTTTAACCCTTCCCTCTGAACGACCCCAAAGTCAAAAGGTCGTCAAGCGAACAGCTTTGACTGACGTCTGAAACACGCCGCAGAGGTGACATCACTTCCTCCTCAGGGGAGGCGTGTCCAGGGGAAACGCCACGGGCCAATCAAACTGTCGCTGCCGTTTGTTTGGGAAACGATGTTGAGAGGCAGAATCCGTCCTCAGACCGGGACCGGGTCTGGTTCTGGTTCTGGTTCCGTCTGATTCCTGAACCTCCTGTCTTCCTCAGGTATGTCCAGCTGTATCCTGCTGCTGGAGAAGATCCTCCCCTTCCTGTCTGGGACACGCCCCATCAGGGCCGACGCCCACAAACCAAAGACCCAATAGCATTAATGGAGAAGTATTGATTATTGATCAGATGACGGCGGTTTGGTGTGTAGATGTAGACGTAGGTGAAGCACGGACCAAAGGTAGTGATGATGATGATGTCATACAGAATAATAATGATTATTAGTAATTAATTAATGTCATGAATGTGAATGAACAGGTGTCCCTTTAAATGATGGTTTTATGCTGTTATTTAAATTATTTTTATATCATCACTGGGAGCCCAGCAGACACCGATCACACTAACCTAATCAATCAGGATCAATAAGTGCTCCTATCGGGACTTCCTGTCTCCTGTGTGTGTCTGCTGCTGGTGGGGAATAAATCACTATTTTACCTTCACATCAGGTTAATTCTTTGATTTGGTTTGGTTTCATTTTTCTTCATAGGATCTATTGATCGTTTATAAACAAACTGTAGAATTGATCAATAATCTGATGGGTCTTCATCAGGTTGGGATCATCACACATCACAGCTGTGACCTTTGACCCTGGTCGACCTGTGCTGAGGAACCTGCAGTATGTCCGGCGACCAGCAGGGGGCTCCACCCAGTTGATCAGTTTGATCCGATCAATAACGCATCAGAGTGTTTCTCCTCTGATGCGCCGGAGTCTCCAGATCCAGATCCAGAGGGTTCCAATCAGGATCCAGAACTCCTTCTGGACCCAGGTCCTGGTGGACTCTGGGATCTTCTTCTTCCTCACAGATGGGGGCGTTTCCTCCAGGGCTCCTGATCCCTGATGGATCCGTGTGACCCTCAGGGGGGGTCAGGGGGCCACGTCAGCATAACAGTGGCCCCCAAAGGGCCAGATGTAACAGAGAGTAGAAATGTAACTAAAAGTAACTAAAAGTAACTAAAAGTAACTAAATGTAACGTTTGTTTGAAGCTCTCGGGGGCCACATAAAATGACGTGAAGGGCCACATTTGGCCCGGGGGCCTTGAGTCTGACTCCTGTGCTCTACAGGCTGCAGGTTTCTGGTGGACCCCCCCACACATACACCACCACTACCACCCTCCCGACCTGACCCGGCAGGTCCAGGTCTGTGTATTTAAAGGTTAAACTGCCCCCCAGGTTTGAATGCAGGAGTTTCGAGAAGTCCGAGGTGTCCCTGAACGCACCAGCTGGGAGGTGGGCCCACCGGGGCCACCCCCCCCCTCTGAGAAGGAAGAGGAGGAGGGGGCATTTCCTCCTCCCCCCTCCCTCCCCGCAGCCTGTTGGGTTCCCGGTAACGGAAGATGATGAAGATGGTGATGATGATGATGATGGTGATGATGATGAAGATGATGATGATGGTGGTGATGAAGATGGTGGTGGTGATGAAGATGCTCCAGACTGAGGAGTGACGTCACCGTTCAGGCCGGACTTTAAAACTTTGACGTGACTCTTGAGGAGGGGGCAGCAGTGACGTCATGGAAGGGTTTCCTCCACCGGAGACGGACTGAACCGGACCCGCGTCGGTGTTCACGTGAACCGAACCGGGAGAACCGGGAGAACCGAGCGCCGTGAGACCCGGTGAACCGGACATGAGCGGATAAAGGACGGCGGAGGACCGACGAACGTTTTTCCGGTGTCCGGTGGAGCGACGGAAGCCCGATGAGCAGCACGCAGACCCTCACCGACAGGTTCGGACCCGGTCCCGGTGTAGAACCCCCCCGTCTGGGGGAACGACTCGGTTAACCGATGACCGGAGGAAAAACGTCCCGCCGGACTCCGTTCATTTACCGGTAGATTTAAGCTCGTCCTACCTGTGGAGAGAACCGACGTGAGAATCCGGTGTTCACCCCCAGACGTTCACATCTAAGGCCCGGTTCTGATGGTTCCGGTACCGGAGCCGTGAGGCTACCAGCAGAACCTCAGTCCGGTGGTTTCCAGACCGGGACGCCGTGTTTTTAACGGGACGGAAACACGACCGACGACGGCCTCCAGCAGCTGTAGGAAGAACCGTTCAAAGTTAAATTACAGTCAAAATAAAATGAGCAGAACTACCAGAACCGAGCCGAACTTTAAAAGAGTGTTTCTGAAGTCTGTTTATGTCACTAAGTTAACTTCAAACTTTAATTTCTAGCGAGAAAACCCAGATTAAATAAAAAGAGACGGATTATCAATGGGGTCCAGTCAGGAGCAAACGTCCCTGGTGAGTCCGCCCAGCCTGCAGGGGGCGGAGCTCCTGAACCAGACCCGGATTCGGTCTGGACCGGTTCAGTTTGTTATGTTAGTGACGTCATCACGAAAGGAAGTGTGGGGTTAGATACTAATACTGGTGGTACTGTGACATCACATCCTGGTCATGTGACTTCCTGTTGATCCTGGTCATGTGACTTCCTGTTAATCCTGGTCATGTGACTTCCTGTGTATTGATATAGTCATGTGACTTCCTGTGTATTGATCCTGGTCATGTGACTTCCTGTGTTGTGACCCAGGTGGTGGGGGGTGGGGTTGAGGTCTGGGTGGGGGGATTCCATCCCCCTGAGGTCACGGGTGTATTTTTAGTGGTCGTCAGTTTCCTGTGAGGAAACGCCAAACAAAGCCCCATGTGACCCAGAAAGCCCTCTGATTGGCTGGCCTCCAGCCAGACCGTTTGAATCGCTCTGATTGTGTGGAGTGTTGAGAGATGCAGATCCTGACCCGCAGAGACCCAGTTCTGACCCCCATCAGGGTGTGGGGGGGGTCATGTTCATCAATCAGGACATCCCAAAGATCCCAATCAGTCAATCACTGATCAATGAGGCGTTGAAATACCTCGTGTCAGTGAGACCCGTTCTCGTGCGGGGGGCTTCGGGTCCTGGTCTGAGGGTTCTGGAGGTTCTTCCTGGAGCCTGACTCCGGTTGCTAGGCAACGCTGGAGAAGAATCCGGTTAGCGTCCCGCTAACGGACATGTTTACGGTCTGGATGGGCGTGTCCTCGCGTCTCCAGGGGGAAACACTGGAACCTCTGTTGAGCTGGTTACCATAGCAACTGACGGAAGACAGCACAGAGGAGCGTCTTCAGAGGAAACCTGAGTCGGGATCGGGTCTGGACCCGGATCACGAGGTGCCGGGTTCACAAGGATCGTTACCAATGGTTTAGGAGGCAGACGGGCTCCTGGATCAATAACCTGATCGGTCCCTGATGATTCTCGTTGAGCGCTGATCAAAGGAATTCGTTGGTCGAGACGTGAAGCGTTCAGCCTTAAGGGTTCTGGTTCTGATGGGTCCTGGTTCTGATGGGTTCTGGTCTGGTTCTGTGTGATGTTCATGGATCTTTCTGTCATCACGTGAAACATGGAGGACGACGGGGGGGTGTGGGTGGTGGGGGGCGTTGGAGGGTTGGACCCCCGTCCTCCCAGAGGACCCTCTGGCGTCTGAAGCATTTTTGATAACTGAAGTCTGAAGCAAGTCAGAAGACCAGGATCCAGACCAGGATCCAGACCAGGATCCAGACCGGGATCCAGACCGGGATCCAGACCGGGATCCAGACCGGGATCCAGACTGGGATCCAGACTGGGATCCAGACCAGGATCCAGACTGGTATCCAGACTAGATTGGGCAGGAGGTCAGGAGGCGGAGCCATAGACCTGAACTGATGCATTGAACGCGGCGCTGGTTGGCTGATGTTGACGCTGATGTTTATTCATTCCTTGATGACATCACCAGTCGCTGCCTACACATCGATGATGTCATTTAACTCCGCCCTCTGTGTCTCCAGGACGCCGAACATTCTGAACAAAGACCCGGCAGAGAAGAAACCCCGACATGAGAACTCACCTGTTCCCCTCAAGCACGACTTCGACCCCACAGGTGACCCACTGTAACCCTCTCAATGACTCTCTTATTGATTTGATTGATTCATTGATTTGACTGACTCTCCCATTTGATTGACTCTCCCATTTGATTGACTCTCCCATTTGATTGACTCTCCCTTTTGATTGGTTCTCTGATTTGATTGATTCTTTGGTCTGCTGCGGTGTTTTTTCTGTCTGAGGAGTTCCGTCCTCAACAGATGGGCATTGTTCCAGGTTCTTCTTGGAGAACCGGCCCCCCTGGACCCCCTGGACCCCCTGGACCCCCGGGGGTCCACGGGTGGTCATGGATCTCCTGTCTGCAGGTCTGGTCCAGCGCTGCGTGATCATCCAGAGAGACGAGAACGGCTTCGGTCTGACGGTCAGCGGGGACAACCCGGTGTTCGTCCAGCTGGTGAAAGAAGGTGAGGCCCCGCCTCCATCTGCACGAAAAAAAACAAACCACGGTCACCATGACGACACGCTCTGACTGTTTGTCCTGTAGATGGCGCCGCCATGCGAGCCGGCGTCCAGACGGGGGATCGGATCATTAAGGTGAGGAGAGTCTGGTTGGCGTCCCGGTCGTGTTTCTGAACAAATAAAGTTTAACTCGGCGCCGAAGTCGTGGGATTGGTCGTTTGATTGATGACAACAGGTCAAATCTGTTCCTCCTGATCTGATGGAACCTTGTTTAAACAGGTCAACGGAACCCTGGTGACGCATTCAAACCACATAGAGGTCGTCAAGCTGATCAAATGTAAGTCCGAACTGTTATTACACCTGTTATTACGCCTGGCAGTCCGCCTGTAATTACACCTGTTACTACAGTTGCTGTGATTACATCTATTAGTCCACGTGTTACCTTGTGGTACACCTGTTATCACACCTCCTAGTCCACCTGCTATTACACCTGTTAGTCCACTGTTACTACACCTGTTATTAGACCTGTTAATACACCTGTTAGTCCGCTTGCTAGTTCACCTGTTATTACACCTGTTAGTATACTGTTACTACACCTTTTATTACACCAGGTAGTCTACTTAGTCATTACACCTTTTATTACTCACCTGTTATTAAACTCTTTATTACACCTGCTAGTCCACCTAGTTAATACACCTGTTATTACCTCTGTTAGTACACCTGTTATTATACCTGGTAGTCCACTTAGTTATTACACCTGTTATTGCACCTGCGAGTTCACCTGTAATTACAACCGTTATTAGACCTGTTGTTACACCTGTTATTACACCAGTTATTACACCTCGTAACCTCACGGCCCCCCTCTCGTCTCCCAGCCGGCTCCTACGTGGCCCTGACGGTTCTGGGTCGACCTCCAGGACTGGTTCAGGTACTGGAGGAACCTGCAGAGGTCACTTCCTGTCTGTCAGCGCCACACTCACCTGCACCACCAGGGAGGGAGACGAGCAGTCATGTGACCAGCAGCACTTCCTGCAGCCTCCAGGGCGACGTCCTGTCTCCGCCCCCTGATGGGGTGAGAAGAGACGACCTCCAGACGATCGCTGAGTCATCAGTTACTGTTCTGAAGCAGGAAGTGACTCGACGTGTCGTTTCAGGACGGAGGCTCCAGCCCCCCAGCTGAGGAAGGGGACGGCGGTCCCTCGCTGGCCCCGCCCCCGTGTGGCGGTGCCAACAACGGGAAGTCCTCCATTGGTCACTGTGTGGGTTCAAAGTTCGTTTAACTAACACCAAAATTAGAAATGAATCATCTGCATATAGCTAATCAATTACTGGAGCAATCAATAAAAATGCTAACTGGCTAACACAACTGGCTAATGCTAGCCAGCTATCGTCAAACGCTTTGTCTCGCTAGCATTCACCGCTGGCTAACGTTAGCTGTGATGTCCTGTGTGGTAGACACTCCCAGTCAGCGCCGGCCGGAGAGAGGAAGGTCACACCTGTCCGTCACCTGACCCCGAGGACACACCTGACACGGTAACACACACACACACACACACACACACACACACACACACACACACACACACACACACACTTTTATTACTTCTGGTTTTGTGATTTCTCAGACTCAGTGTGTCTGCCCTGGTGTCCAGGACACCAGCACCCAGTGCATTGTGGGTAGCCCTCCCTATCTCATCAACCCTGAGATCATTGGAGCAGAAGACGACTACTTTGAGTCTCAGCAGGAGGAGGTACCTGAAATGTTTCTGTCATCACCTCCAACACTAACAGTAATCTGTGTCAGATTAACGGATGAATTCTGTGTCAGATTAACGGATGAATTCTGTTTCAGATTAACGGATGAATTCTGTTTCAGATTAACGGATGAATTCTGTTTCAGATTAACGGATGAATTCTGTTTCAGATTAACGGAGAGTGCAGCTCGTTTCAGAGCGTGGACCTGCTGAAGGCTCGTCCTGCTCATCTGGCCGTCTTCCTGCATCACGTGGTCTCTCAGTTCGATCCTGCTCCTCTGGTGGGTAAATTAATCTGATAATAATCTTAATCTTTAATCCCATTAAAGAATAATGACGGTGGTGTAATGATGCTCAGCAGGGGGAAGATAAGGGAATAGTGTTTGAATAAGAATGAAAGTGGGCCGGGGACGGATCCCTGTGGAACACCTTCACTGATGAACAAGGTTACATCCATCTTCTTCCTCTTCCTCTTCCTCTTCCTCTTCCTCTTCCTCTTCCTCTTCCTCTTCCTCTTCCTCTTCCTCTCCTCCCGTTAGCTTTGCTACCTCCACGCTGACATGTTCCAGCAGACCAGCTCCAGAGACAGCCGGCGGGTCTTCCTGGAGCTCCACTCCATCTTCCTGGACCGAGCAGCTGTGAGTTTGTCTCCTTCTCTCTGACAGCAGACGTCTGGTTTCTGATGGAACTCCTTCTTTTTCCCAGAACCTGAAGGTTCCTCTACCAGAGGCCATCACCGCTGAACTGGGTGAGGGCAGTGAACGCATCACGATGAGTCAGCTGACCTGGGCGACCCTGACTGGTTTGTGTTTTCCTGACAGAGAAGCGGAAGCTGGACTTAATCCCAGACGAGATCTGCAGACAACTAGTCCAGATCCTGCAGGAGTCACTGCTGCCAGACCTGAAGAAGAACCTGGAGGACTTCAGGTAGGAGGGAGAAGAGCAACCAGAACACCTGATGGTGGTGATGGTGGTGATGAGGAAGGGGATGAAGGTGATGATGGTGGTGATGATGATGATGAAGGTGATGATGATGATGAAGGTGATGATGAAGATGAAGATGATGATGAAGGTGATGATGATGATGATGAAGGTGATGATGAAGGTGATGATGATGAAGGTGATGAAGGTGATGATGATGATGATGAAGGTGATGATGAAGGTGATGATGATGAAGGTGATGATGATGATGAAGGTGATGATGATGATGATGATGAAGGTGATGATGAAGGTGATGATAATGATGATGATGATGAAGGTGATGATGAAGGTGATGATGATGATGATGATGATGAAGGTGATGATGAAGGTGATGATAATGATGATGATGAAGGTGATGATGAAGGTGATGATGAAGGTGATGATGAAGGTGATGATGATGATGCTGTCTGCAGACAGAAGCGCAGCATGGGTCTGACTCTGGCTGAGGACCAGCTGTCCAGGCTGGATCTGGACCTGGAGAAGGAGTGCTCGTGTGCGGAACACATCCTGTCCAGGATCGAGGACATCCTGTGAGCATGCTGACACGCACCTGTTTAGCCCCGCCCCCTGCTGCATGCTAACGCTGTCTGGTGTTCGTAGGTTAACGTCTCCGCCGACAGAAGAGGAGAAGAGGTGAGTCTGGAGAGAGCTGAGGGCCGACGGGGGCCAGGTGTCTGCAGAGACTCACACGCGTGTCCTGTCTTTGTCCCGTTGTGTCATGTCATGTCGTGTTGTGTCGTGTTGTGTCTTATCGCATCTTGTCGTGTCGTTTTGTTGTGTTATGTTGTGTCGTGTTGTGTCATGTTGTGTTGTTATGTAATATCGTGTCATGTCATGTTGTTTTGTGTCGTGTCTTGTCATGTTATGTCACATCATGTTGTTATGTTGTGTGGTGTTGTTATGTAATATCGTGTCATGTCATGTTGTTTTGTGTCGTGTCTTGTCATGTTATGTCACATCATGTTGTTATGTTGTGTGGTGTTGTTATGTCATGTCGTGTTATGTCATGTTGTGTTGTTATGTTACGTTGTGTCGTGTTATGTCGTGTCATCATGTTGTGTTATGTCGTGCCGTGTTATGTCATGTCGTGTTGGCAGTCAGACGATGCAGTTCGTGATCCTGACCTACATGAAGCATCTGGGGGTCAAAACCAAAGAGCCCCGGGGGCTGGAGCCCAAACGGGCTCGCATCAACTTCCTGCCCAAGATTAAGGTGTGACTGAGACACACACACACACACACACACACACACACACACACACACACACACACACACACACACACACACACATTTAACTGAACTATCTTCTCAACGAGCAGAAAAGCATCAAGCCTGAGAAGGACGGCGAGGAGAAGGTGAAGAAAACTCGCTTTCCCAGCATCCTCGGCCCGCCGCGCCGCCTGAGCCGAGTGGATTCCACCTCAGGTGAGAACGGCGTGAAACCTCACTGGTAAAAAACTTTATTTAAATGACTGTGACGAACAGACACCAGAGTCATTCAGATAAAATGTCTCTGGTGATTCTGGATATTATGGACGTGTGGCGTTACCATGGTGACATGAAGGTCCGCCTGACCCGTGAGCGTCTGCGGCGCCGCTAACAGAACCCTGTCTTCCTGTCCAGTGGGCCGGGCGGTGGACCTGAACAAGCAGCGCTCCCCAAAGCCCGCCTCCCCGCCGGCCGCCGGCGCCGCCGACCCGCCCGACGCTCCCGGGGTCGGCTCAGGTCGGACCCGTGGAGGTCACCTCAGCGAGGGATTGGATGCCGGCGTGGTGCCGACCACGCCCCCCACACTCAGCCCACCCACCAGTCAGGCGTCAGACGCCGGCGGACCGGACTCTGACCCCAGTGAGGTCACTTCCTGTTTGTCCAGGAAGACAAGTAAAACCTGAATGTCTGGTCTAAAAGACTCTACGTCTCCCCCCCCAGACGCGTCTCCGTTCGGCGTCCAGTCCAGACCGGGGGAGGGTCCCCCCTCTGGGGACCAGCAGGACGCGGGCTCCAGTCCCACCAGCCCCCAGTTCAGCTTCAGCCCCCCCAGCCTGGAGCAGCTCCAGGAGGAGGAGCAGGACGCCTTCAGGTAGTCGAGTCAGCGCCTTCGTCCGTCTGCGATGATGTCATTGATGATGTCATCAGGCGTCTGGGGGGCTCTTCCTGTCTCTGCAGGATGGAGGCGTGTTCGGGCGACGCCCAGAGCGAAGACGAGCCGCCGGGCGAGGTGGAGGGCGAGGAGGACCCCCTGAACTGGCAGAGTCTGGTCAGCCCCGAGGTCCTCACAGGCCTCACCCCCCAGCAGGTCAAACGACAGGAAGTCATCCACGGTGAGGCGCCGGAACAGGAAGCGGCGCCGGCGCTCGCCGTCTGATGTCTGACGCGTTGCGTTCTCCCGTAGAGCTGTTCACCACGGAGCGCGCTCACGTCCGCACGCTCAGGGTGCTCGACGGCGTGTTCTACCAGAGGCTGACCCGACACGCCGTCCTGCCCCCCCAGGACGTCCGACACATCTTCACCAACCTGGAGGAGATCGTTCAGCTGCACGGTACCGGTTTAATCCAGTTTAATCCATTGTAATCCAGTTCAGTCCAGTTTAATCCAGTTCAATCCATTGTAATCCAGTTCAGTCCAGTTTAATCCAGTTTGATCCAGTTTGATCCAGTTCAATCCAGTTTAATCCAGTTCAAGACAGTTTAATCCAGTTTAAATCCATTCAATCCTGTTGAATCTAGTTCAGTCCAGTTTAATCCAGCTCAAAACAGTTTAATCCAGTTTTGTCCAGTATAATCCAGTTTAGTCCAGCTCAATCCAGTCTAAATCCAGTTCAGTCCAGTTTAATCCTGTTCAGTTTCGTTTAATCTAGTTAATTCAGTTCAGTACAGTTTAATCCAGTTTACTACAGTTTAATCCAGTTCAATCCATTTTATTCCAGATCAGTCCAGTTCAAGTAAAAATGTAGTTAGATTTTTGGTGAGAAATTAAATATTGTAGGTGTTTTGTTGTTCGTTATAAATGATTAGATTATACAGATTAGATCAATAGATTACTGATTAAATCAGTGAACTGAAAATCTTCTGCCTCTAGTCTCCATAACGGAACAGATGACGGCGATCAGGAGGCGGAGCGAGACGTCTGTGATTGGTCAGATAGCAGATGACCTACTGGGATGGGTAAAACCAGTTTCAGATGACCTACTGGGATGGGTAAGTCCAGCTGGTCTCCTCGGTAACACACGCGTGTTGGTTTCAGTTCAGCGGTGAGGAGGAGGAGAAGATCACGGCGGCGGTGGGAACGTTCTGCAGCAACCAGCCGTCGGCTCTGGAGCTCATCAAGAGCAGGAAGAAGAAGGACCAGAAGTTCCACCTGTTCATGCAGGTGAGAACCAGAACCCCCAGGTGTCAGCGTGATCCCTGTTCGAAGGAGAACCAGCTGAGGAGACGAGAACTTCATCCGTCGTGTAGCTTAAGCTAATTTATTAGCAACATAATTTTAGACATGTTAGCCGCCGTTAGCCTGCTAGCTCTCCTTACGTTAGCCGTTGTCTTCCCTCAGGAGGCTGAGAGCAACCGTCTGTGTCGGCGTCTGCAGCTCAAGGACATCATCCCCATGGAGATGCAGCGCGTCACCAAGTACCCGCTGCTGCTGGAGAACATCGCCAAGTACACAGGTGCAGTACACAGGTGCACAGGTACCTGTACAGGTGCGGACACATCACCATTGCATCCGGCGTCACGTTGCGTCCCACTTCTGTTCCCACAGAAGACGGCGAGGAGAAGGAGAAGGTGAAGAAAGCTGCAGAATGCTGTAAACAGATCCTGAACCACGTGAACCAGGCCGTCAGAGAAGCTGAGAACAAACAGGTGGAGTCTCCACATGGAGGGGGGTCAGGTTCCCCAGGAGGTTCTGGTGGTGAGGAACGTGTGTGTGTTCTCTCCACAGAAACTAGAGGAGTACCAGAGGCGTCTGGACATCTCCTCCCTGAAGCAGAGCGAGAACCCCGTGGTCCTGGAGCTGAAGGTCAGGATGAGGAACCAGAGAGAAGGTCTGGTCCATCTGTCCTCCACCACTGAACCCTGTTCCTGTTGATTGTTGTCCATCAGAACCTGGACCTGACCAAGAGGAAGATGTTCCACGAGGGCCCTCTGTCCTGGAAGGTCAACAAAGACAAGATGATCGGTAAACCTGACTAAAACTAGTTCTAACTAAACTCGACTGATGCTAAACTAAACTAAAACTAAACCTAAGAACATTAACCGTAACTAAAGAAATACAGGTAGACCTGGAGATACGTCGTTTGGAGTTACATCGTTTAGTTACGTCGTTTGGAGTTACGATCTTTTAAAGTTACGTCGTTTGGAGTTACGATCTTCAGTTACTTGTTTGGAGTTACGATCTTTAGTTAAGTCGTTTGGAGTTACGATCTTTAGTTACGTCGTTTGGAGTTACGATCTTTAGTTACGTCGTTTGGAGTTACGATCTTCTAAAGTTACATTGTTTGGAGTTACGATCTTTAGTTACGTCGTTTGGAGTTGCGATCTTTAGTTACGTCGTTTGGAGTTACGATCTTTTAAAGTTACGTCGTTTGGAGTTACGATCTTTAGTTACGTCGTTTGGAGTTACGATCTTTAGTTGCGTTGTTTGGGGTTACGATCTTTTAAAGTTACTTTGTTTGGAGTTACGATCTTTAGTTACGTCGTTTGGAGTTACGATCTTTAGTTACGTCGTTTGGAGTTACGATCTTTAGTTACGTCGTTTGGAGTTACGATCTTTAGTTACGTGGTTTGGATTTGATTTATGCTGCATCTTCTGGAAAGAGTTAACGACATTAGCAGAGGTTTACCTCTCATTAACCATAACTAGTTCCTGTGACCTGCAGCCAGAGGCGTGAGGGGTCAGCCCCGCCCCTCTTTGGGCGACTCTGGCTTCACTCTGAAACAGACACACGAGGGTCTCGTTGGGTTCTAAACTGTGGTACTGAACTGTCCCTCCGTCCTCAGAACTCTATACCCTCCTACTGGAGGACGTCCTGGTTCTGCTGCAGAAGCAAGACGAGCGTCTCGTCCTGCGGTTCCACGGGAAGAACGTAGCGAGCGCCTCCGACACCAAACACATCTTCAGCCCCGTCATCAAGCTCAGTACTGTCCTGGTTCGTCCGGTGGCGACAGGTAAGGACGACCGTAGGTCTGCAGGTGGACCTGGTAGGCCTCAGGCGTGACTCTGATTGGACGGCTTTGACTTGTTCCAGACAACCGGTCGTTCTTCGTCCTCTCCATGTCGGATAACGGCCCTCAGATCTACGAGCTGACGGCGCAGACGGTGTCCGATCAGAGAACGTGAGTCTCCAACGGCGACGGGTGAGTTTGGCGTTTCCTCCACCTCACCTGACGCTCCGCCTCCCGTCCTCCAGGTGGCAGTGTCTGATCACGCAGTGTGCTGACGCCATGAAGGCCAAGGGGTTCAACAGAGACATGCCTGCAGCTCAGTCAGAGTGAGTCCGCCGCCACAGCCAATCACGCTCTGGTGAAGTCATGTGATCGGTTCTAATGACAGCATGTTTCAGTGCCGAGGGCGATGACATCATCAAACAGGAGAAGACGAGCGAGGGAACGTCAGGGGGGAGTGTCCACCCATCAGGTCAGTGAAACAGTCCAGGTTCACGCAGTGAAACAGTCCAGGTTCACGCAGTGAAACAGTCCAGGTTCACACAGTGAAACAGTCCAGGTTCACACAGTGAAACAGTCCAGGTTCACACAGTGAAACAGTCCAGGTTCACACAGTGAAACAGTCCAGGTTCACGCGGTGAAACAGTCCAGGTTCACACAGTGAAACAGTCCAGGTTCACACAGTGAAACAGTCCAGGTTCACACAGTGAAACAGTCCAGGTTCACACAGTGAAACAGTCCAGGTTCACACAGTGAAACAGTCCAGGTTCACACAGTGAAACAGTCCAGGTTCACGCAGTGAAACAGTCCAGGTTCACACAGTGAAACAGTCCAGGTTCACACAGTGAAACAGTCCAGGTTCACACGGTGAAACAGTCCAGGTTCACACGGTGAAACAGTCCAGGTTCACGCGGTGAAACAGTCCAGGTTCACGCGGTGAAACAGTCCAGGTTCACGCGGTGAAACAGTCCAGGTTCACGCAGTGAAACAGTCCAGGTTCACGCAGTGAAACAGTCCAGGTTCACACAGTGAAACAGTCCAGGTTCACGCAGTGAAACAGTCCAGGTTCACGCAGTGAAACAGTCCAGGTTCACACGGTGAAACAGTCCAGGTTCACACGGTGAAACAGTCCAGGTTCACACGGTGAAACAGTCCAGGTTCACAGAGTGAAACAGTCCAGGTTCACACAGTGAAATTATAATTAAACAAACTTTATTTTTAGTTTTGAAGCCGACATCCTTGAATCAAAAGGATCTTGAACCACATTTTATTGTTTGGCTCCTCCCACTTAAAGACTCCTCCCCCTATCCGCCGAGCATGAACCCGTTTGATGGCCTGAAGTTAGTGGACGAGGAAGAGGAGGCTGCTGTAGGCGGTTGTCATGGAGACGAGAACGATGATGAGGAGGTGGATGAGGCTGAACTGGAGGCGTTCCTGGATGGACAGCTGATGGACCGGCTGCAGGAAGACCACGCCCCCGGTTCAGCCTCCCGGAAAGGTGACGACGCCCTCAGGACACGTGAGTCACGCCTTAAAGGGAGAGTACACACAAACCACACACGTCCTGAATCATCCTCCTGCTCTTCCAGTGGCGATGCTGAAGCAAACGCTGTTCAACCACCTGATGGGCAGAGAGGAGAGTCGGGCCCCCGGTGGTCCTGGGGGGCCTGAGGGCCCATCTGATGAGAGCCAATCAGCTGCAGATTCGCAGGAAGACGATGCTCATGCTGGACGTAACGGTAAGGCCTGGATCAATATGTGTTAGCATGAGGCTACAGCTTAGCGTAGCATGGGTAGCATAAATAGCTAGCTATAGCACACAAAAATAAGATATGGTAATGTAGTTAGCTCTCAAATAGCAGAACGTGGCTAGCTGTTTCCGTCTGTTTATATGCTAAGCTAAGCTAGCATCACATTAGCATCTTTTGAGGTTGCACACACCTGAACCGTTGCGTTAAACCCCCCCCAGGTGGTTTTGTGGTTCTGGATTTTGCCGCTGACGATGACAGCGAAGACGTCGGAATCGACATGACGAAGCTGCTGTCCTCCTCCTCGCAGGCGGGGGGCGCCGGCGGTCCCAACCTCAGCAGGCAGCTCATGACTCATCTGCGCCTCCTGCAGGCCGACCTGCAGTACCTGAAGGTATTAGTCGGTTGACTGGCGTTGCATGATGGGAGGTTGAGTTCCCAGAAACCAATGGGACGTTTTTACTGCTATTTGAAGTTTAGCTTGTAGTTTCTTCTTCCCTCCAGGAGGTGGAGCTGAAGTACAACCAGCTGACTCAGCCCAGCTGTGAGGTGGCGGCGACGGCCGATGACGTCAACAGTGAGTTTCCCTCGTCGACCGCGTCTCGTCTCCTTCGCTCAGTCTTCCATTTAAAGTGAACGTTGTGATGATTTCCAGACGGGATCCAATGATCTTCTGCTCGCCGGCGTACGAGGTCACATGAGGTCACATGAGGTGACAATCACTTCCTGGATGGATCGTCGACCGCCGTCACATGGCAACGGGAGATGTCTTCATTCATTTAGGAACATTCCACTACGAGCAAGGAGAGACCCCGGAGGGCGATCCTCCCTCCTCGACCACACAACTGTCGGTAAACACTGGAGATGCGTCATGTGACGCGTGATGTCACACAGGTGAACAGCTGAGGGAAGCAGAAATAACCTCCGCTCTTATTCCTCAGCTCAACACACACATTACTCTGTCTCATCGCACTTATTGTAACGTTCACCTAACACCTGCCTCACTTATTTGATGTATGTCTTTAGCCTAGCCTAGCCTAGCCTCAAGCTGAATGGGTGGGGCTAGCTGTTAAAAGAAGAACACTAAGCACCTGATAACCTTTTTTACACCTAAATAATCTTTTTAAATGGAATTATTTTATTATGTATCTGCTGAATGTCTCTGACTGTAGACACGGAGAATAATAAAACAGAAACTAATGTGTCTAAAAATAAACCGCGTGTGCGTGTGTGTGTGTCTGTGCCCGTGTGTGTGTCTGCGCGCGTGTGTGTGTGTGTGTGCGCGCCTGCCAACAGTCTGGGTGGAAACTCACTCTCAGATGTGAAGAGTCTGATTATCTACTGGGTCGGTTTCATGGGAAGTCCAGGAGAAATGTCTTTTTTTCTGTATAAAAAGCAGAGGTTTACCTGTCACTATTATTATTAACTGTTCATATCATATGAACAGTAAATAATCACACAAAATAAGAATATTGACCGAAAAAAACTTTTCCTGGATCAATAGAATGCTGTGGAGGGACATTGTAGGAGCTGACTCCTCCGCCAGGGGGCAGTAATGTGTATTTGTATCTGTGTGGACGTCAGCTTCCGATAAACACCAAAGAAGAAGAAGAAAAGCAGGAGAAGAAGCGTCAGCCAGCCTCCCGCTAGCTAACATAAACACCGGTCCGCTGCTGTGACGTTTGGGGAGTTTTTTAGCCGTTTAGTCCGTTTTGTTCGTTCACACCGGCTCCGGTAAGCGGTAGTTTATCTGGATGCCGTCTCGGTCGACATGTTTGTTGGGGAATCTGAATAACCGAGGCCCGGAAGTTGCCCCGCGAACGGAAGGTAAGACATCGAGAGGGTCGGGATGCTAACTAGCCTCGCAGCATCTTCCGGTAAACAAACGGTTAGAACGGGATGAGAACGGCTCCGGTTCCCGGTTTACCGGGACCGTTATGTTCGGTATGTCTGATGGAAAGGTTTGAGTTTTATTTTGTGTTAGAACACAGTACTGGTGGTTGTTCTGTTGACCCAGAAACCCGAACCCGGTCATCCGTTAGCATCCAGCTAACGGAGAACCGCCTCTGTAAGGGAGGATTTATTTAAATCCGTCTGGAATGAACTGAAGGAACCAGAACCTGTTTACACCCCATCACACACCGGATCGATGCCCTCCTGGCCACTGATCGATTGAGTGATGGGTTGTGATCAGCTGTCAGTCGGTGTCTGATTGTGGTTCTCCTGTCAGCCCATGATCCAGCTGGAGAAGCCGGCGCTCACCGGAGCCATGCCGGTGGTCTGGCCCACCATCCTCGACCTGGGCAGGGACGAGTGCAAGAGGATCCTCCGGAAACTGGGTGGGTTGTGGCTCCGGAACCGGTGCTGGAGAACCAGCAAGAGAAAACTTTAATGTTAGGGATTAAAAAGGGAAAATTACAATACTAAAAGACATCTTATAAATCAAAGACGTCTACATTCTGCCAGAATAACATCATGACTTTCCTCAGTCATTATTAAAATGTGAATGATCCAAAGAGAAAGAATCAAATGGAATTATTACATAAACGAAGTCTGAATATTACATTCAAAGTATTATGAGTATTACACAAGATTTATTCGTCTCACAGTGGGATGAATAAAGGTGTAGATTATCCATTATTACAGCAGCTGTATCAGTAGTCAGATTAAAGAAATAATAATTAGAGCATTAATATACAAAAATAATAATTTGAAATTTCACAATTTACAAACTTTCATTGGAAACAAACAAAATGATGACTTATTTTAAGCAGCTCCCATTGACCACTGAGTTTTTTTTCTCTAGTAGTTTATGAAACTGAAGTCAGAATATTATAATGATTTAAGCATTAATATACCTGCAATCAGTTCCTACATTCATCTCCTCCTACATTCATCTCCTCCTACATTCATCTCCTCCTACATTCATCTCCTCCTACATTCATCTCCTCCGACATTCATCTCCTCCTACATTCATCTCCTCCTACATTCATCTCCTCCTACATTCATCTCCTCCTACATTCATCTCCTCCTACATTCATCTCCTCCTACATTCATCTCCTCCTACATTCATCTCCTCCTACATTCATCTCCTCCCATTGTTTCTTCTTCTTTCTTCAGACCAGACTCAGTTTGTTCCACAGTCTTTAAAGTCCTGATATTTCATAATAATTCTAAAGTGGAGTCGATGTGCTGAACATCTAGTCCTTTATTTGTCAGATCTGTGCTGGAGTAAAGCTCCACGTATTGTTTTGACACCGGTAACACTTCAGTGTTTGACCCTTTGACCCGGAACCTAAACCATCACCTCCTTCTGTGTCCCCAGAGCTGGAGGCGTACGCCGGAGTCATCAGTGCCTTACGAGCCCAGGGAGACCTGACGAAGGACAAGAAGGATCTGCTGGCAGAACTCACCAGGATCCTGGGGTAACGCCCCCCCCACAGCGCTCCACCAGTCTGACCAGCGTGAGGTTTATTCCGTGTCTTTATTTCAACCCCTCCCCATCCCTGTAGAATCTCGACGGAGCGACATCGAGCCGAGGTGCGCCGGGCCGTGAACGATGAGCGGCTGACGACAGTGGCCTACCAGTGAGTTCCTGATGGCGTCTGACTGGGAGCTGTGGTTTGGTGAACTGGTTTCCTCACTGACGCTCTGCTGTCTGCCAGCATGTCGGGCCCCAACAGCTCCTCTGAGTGGTCCATCGAGGGGCGGCGCCTCGTCCCCCTGATGCCGAGGCTGGTCCCCCAGACGGCCTTCACCATGACGGCCAACGCTGTGGCAACCGCCACAGCCAATCAGAACGCTTCCCTCCTCCTGCCAGCTGAAACCGGGAACAAAGAAGGTGAAGCAGCGTCGCTTCAGGTCGGGCTGAAGCTGTGTGTGAAGCAGGTTGAATGACATGTTTCATCCCCCCCCAGTGGTCGTGTGCTACTCCTACACCAGCACCACTGGCACCTCCACCAGCGCCACCGCCACCTGCGGCGCCATCGGAGCTGCCGTGAAGTCACCACGCCCCCCCAGCCCCTCGTCCAACGTGGTGGTTCTGCCCAGCGGGAGCACGGTCTACGTGAAGAGTGAGTAACGGTCCGACCAGCTGAAACGGGGCTGAAACGCACGATCACGTCAGCGCTAAAGGTTCATGTTGGGACACAGCAGCGAGGGGGGAGGGACGTGTTTTATATCATTATTAATGTATTGAGAATTCTTTAAATGAGGATATGATGAGACTCCTGTTCAAATGTTTGTCATGTAAAAAAATGTCATCAAGACAAATAATGAAAATGTGTACAGTAACCCCTCGTGCATTCGTGCATCAACGCTCACGACTTCACCTCATCGTGGATTTTTGGTAGGCAGTCACATGATACCGTACTCTCATTCTATTGGCTGACAGCATCAGGAAGTGTTCTACGTTCTGTGATTGTCAGACTTCCATGAGACACAAAAGTGTTTTAAACAGTCTATCAGAGTGTTTTAAAGGTCATACAGATAGAAGGTGGTTTAATATCAGGATGGGGGGGTCAGAAACGTTTAAATTACCCTGAATAATAAGATAAATAGTTTGTGGAATTCATTAATCGTGTGGTTCCTGGAACGCGTTAACTGTGATGAACGAGGGGTCCGTATATCTAAGTTTCCCTTCTTTGGTACTGGAGGCTGGCAGGTGACACAAACACACTTCATGTCAGAGTGAAAAGTGGAAGTCCTCCCATTCTGTATGAAAGGTCTGGTTTTGTCCAGCTCCACCACTTAGTTAGACTTTTTCTTAAGTTTAAGACAAACCCTGACGGCTAACATTGTCGGTACCTCGTTTGCTAGCTTAGCATGGTGTCTGCGCGGTGACTTGAAATCCAGAATAAGTCAGATGTCGTCTGATTGGCTGCTCCGTCGATCATAATCGACCTATTGGACGCCTCTCAGTTCAGTTCAAACCCCGCCCACAGTCATCTCTGTCCGTCCAATCAAAACCAATCCAGACCAGGTTTTTGCTTCATGACTTTGTCGATGACCAATCCCGTCCTCCGTCAGGCGTCAGCTGCTCCGACGAGGACGAGAAGCCTCGCAAGCGGCGGCGGACCAACTCGTCCGGCTCGTCTCCGGTGCTGCTGAAGGAGGTGACCAAAGCGTCGCCGGTCGCGACCAAGAGCCTGGCGCCGCCGGCGGGGGGCAGCCCTAAGATGAGCAACATCATGCAGAGCATCGCCAACTCGCTGCCGCCGCACCTGTCCCCCGTCAAGATCACCTTCACCAAGCCCACCATCCAGAACACCAGCACCACCACCCAGAAGGTGAGGCCACGCCCCCTCCCTGCCGCCTCCTCGGGTTAGCTCTGGAGCGCTAACGCCGCTGTCCCTCCAGGTCATCATCGTCACCACGTCGCCCAGCTCCAGCTTCGTCCCCAACATCCTGTCCAAGTCCCACAGCAACGCCGCCGCCAAGCTGGGCGCCACCTCCATCCTGACCACGCCCACCCACAAGCAGACCGTGGTCTTCCCGGCCAGCACGAGCTCCGCCTCCAACGTGGTCGCGGTGACCACTGTGGTGTCGTCCACGCCCCCGGTGGTCATGTCCACGATGGCGACATGTAGGTACCAGACGGCGTGGTTCATAGCCCCGCCCACCAGAAGCTTCACAGCTAACTGAGCTAACAGTAGCCGTTTCTGTAGCAGCTAGCCGTGTTAGCAGTGTAGCAGCAGACCTGAGGTGGCTAGCTGTTAGCTCCAGGCTAATGGTGGTGTTGGTGCTCTAGGCTCCTCCTCAGCGGCGGTGAAGGTGGCCTCGGCTCGCCTGCCCTCCCCGAAGACCCTGATGGGCTCCCCCGCCCAGATCCTGGCCCAGTTCCCCAAGCAGCAGTCGCCCAAACAGCTGCAGCAGAGCTCGCCCGTCGGGCCGGGGGGCGTGGCCCAGAGCAGCAGCTCGCCCGGATCCAAACCCACCATCCAGATCAAGCAGGAGTCAGGTGACGTGACGCCGCCGCCAGCAGCTTCCTGTCAGGACTTCCTGTCATGGTGTTCCTGTCCCCCCCCACAGGAGTGAAGATCATCACCCAGCAGGTCCAGCCCAGTAAGATCCTCCCCAAACCCTCGTCGGTGGCGCTGTCCGGCAGCAGCTCCTCCCCCATCATGGTGGTCAGCAGCAATGGCGCCATCATGACCACCAAGCTGGTGACACAGCCCACAGGTGAGCCTGACGCTCCGTAGCTCCGCCCCTGAAGGGATGATGGGTACTGACGGTCCTGTTCTGCAGCCGCCCAGGCCACCTACACCCGCCCCACTGTCAGCCCCAGCATCGGCGCCCGCATCTCCGCCTCCAGCGGCGGCACCACCTACGTGAAGACCACCAGCGGCAGCATCATCACCGTGGTCCCCAAGTCCCTGGCCACGCTGGGGGGCAAGATCATCAGCAGCAACATCGTCTCCGGTGAGTGGGCGGGGTCTGTGGGCGGGCGTGTCTGTTGGCGATCCGGTCGCTCGTGTCTCAGTGTCGCCTCCCCTCCGCCACAGGAACCACCACCAAGATCACCACCATCCCCATGACCTCCAAGCCCAACGTCATCGTGGTCCAGAAGAGCAGCGGGAAGGGGGCCACCATCCAGGGCCTCCCCGGGAAGAACGTGGTCACCACGCTGCTGAACGCCGGGGTCAGTCACCGGTACCATCCCCCCCGAACACAACGTCCAACCAGAACGCTCCGGTGTTGTAGGGCGGAGAGGGTTCTGGTGCTCAGGGTCGTGATGGCGTTGGCAGAAGGTTGAGTCTCAGTGGGTCTGAGAGCGGTTCTCTAGAGTCTGGTTCTCAGTCTTCAGTGGTCGTAGCTCCATCGTTTGAAGACGTTGTCGTTTCATTTCTACTCGGTTCAGGAGCTTTTTGTTGGTGACATCAGCGTTGCTAGGCAACGTGACGTCAGGTTTTATCTGTGAGCGTCCGTAAGTGAGGGTAGGCCACAGGAAGGACTTCAGTCCACCAGGCTTCAGGTCCCACAGCCTCCTGTTTGCGATCACATGTGACTAACAGCCCGAGATCGTTGAACTGGAACACCTGTCCCCCCGTGATGGGGTGTAGGCGGCTTACGGGGGGGTCCATGGTTCAAAAATGACCAAGACGTGGGTCTTCTTGCTCTTGTTGGAGGTCTAGTTGCTCACTTTTGAAAACCGCAGCGTTGAACTTCAGCGTTGGAGCTGTTAGCGAGTAGAACCGAGTCATCTGCATACCGGAGATCCTGTGTCCACACCATAACCCATGATTCCTTTGGCTGAGTTTCTAAGAACGTAACCAGGGAAGTGGCTCGCCCACTGCCCTGGTGGGGCAGTGGGCGAGCCCCACCTTGAGCAATGATGTCACGTTGTGGACTTGTGACATCACTGTTTGTGTTCCAGGGTGAGAAGGGCCTCCAGGCGGTCCAGGGGACCAAGCCGGCCATCATCACGGCCAGCAGACCCATCACCAAGATGATCGTCACCCAGCCCAAAGGCCTGACCGCCGCCGCCGCGGCCGCCGCCACCAAGATCATCCCCACCAAGATCGTCTACGGCCAGCAGGGCAAGACGCAGGTGTGAACGGCTCCCGAGGCGGTCTGAGCCGGAACCGGACGCCGCCCCGCCTCGAAACCGTTAACGACCCGCCCCTGTCCCCCTTCAGGTCCTCATCAAGCCCAAGCCCGTCTTCCAGACGGCGGTGATGAGCGAGCAGACCCGGCAGCTGGTCACCGAGACACTGCAGCAGGCCACCCGATCGGCGGAGGCCCCACCGGCCCCGGCGCCGGGTCAGGACGGGTCCACTAGGGACGAGTCCGCCGGGGAGGCGTCCCACCACGGCGCCGCTCAGGGTAGGTGTCCGTCAGCGGGCGGGGTCCAGCCGGGCGCCGGCAAGAAGTGAGGTTTAGTGTCACGTGTCCTCATCCCCCAGAGCCGCCGCCCATCGTCCACGTGGTGGCGTCCAGGGAGGAGTGGGCGGAGCAAGAGGTGTCGGTGGAGTCCAGCCCCACCATCATCTACCAGGACGTGAGCGGGGGGGAGCCCCCGTCTGCCACCTCCACCATCAAAGCCCTGCTGGAGCTGCAGCAGACCACAGGTGAGGCGCTGGCGCTGTGACGCTAGCGCTGTGACGCTAGCGCTGTGACGCTAGCGCTGTGACGTTAGCGCTGTGACGCTGGCGCTGTGACGTTAGCGCTGTGACGTTAGCGCTGTGACGTTAGCGCTGTGACGCTGGCGCTGTGACGTTAGCGGTCCAAACGTTAGCGCTGTGACGTTAGCGGTCCAAATGTTAGCGCTGTGACGCTGGCGCTGTGACGTTAGCGCTGTGACGTTAGCGGTCCAAACGTTAGCGCTGTGACGTTAGCGGTCCAAACGTTAGCGCTGTGACGTTAGCGCTGTGACGTTAGCGGTCCAAACGTTAGCGCTGTGATGTTAGCGTTGTGACGTTAGCGTTGTGACGTTAGCGCTGTGACGTTAGCATTGTGACGTTAGCGCTGTGACGTTAGCGGTCCAAACGTTAGCGCTGTGAACCAGGTTCTGGTGTCATTGGTGTCGTCTCAAACTGGGGGCTAAACATTGACAGTGGTAACGCTGAGTCAGCAGACTGGAACCGGCGTTACGACACCCACGGGTCCGTCAGGTCACCTGACCCGGTCCTCAGGCCGGGGGTGTCACTGTGTCCTGTTGTTCTGTGGGCAGTGAAGGAGAAGGGGGAGTCCAGACCCCGACAGCACACCATCGACCTGAGTCAGATGGCCGTCCCCCTGCAGGTGGCCCCCGACAAGAAGCCCACCCCCGACTCCACCAGAGCCCCCACCTCAGAGGCCGACGCCCGGACCGAGTACGCCCCCCCAGGTACCGCTCCACAGACCCCCCCAGGTCACCTGTACAGGCAGGGGGCCCCGTCTGGCTGGAACATGGTACAGTCAATCCGTGTGTGTGTGTGTGTGTGTGTGTGTGTGTGTGTGTGTGTGTGTGTGTGTGTGTGTGTCTGTGTGTGTGTGTGTCTGTGTGTGTGTGTGTGTGTGTGTGTGTGTCTGTGTGTGTGTGTGTCTGTGTGTGTGTGTGTGTGTGTGTGTGTGTCCAGGTAAAGGCAGAGTGGGCGTGTCCTCAGAGGGGGAGGACGTGTCCTCCAGTCACGTCCTGGTGAAGCCGTACAAACCCAGCAGCAGTCAGGTCTCCATGGCAACCAAACCAGTAGCCGTATCCATGGCGACGCAGGTCAGTCACCCGGTGAAGGCGTGACCTGCATGCTAACGCACGCGTTCAGGGTTTCGTGTCATTTATTTGCGTACAAACTGTCTCCGTCATCGTGGTGACGCCCCTCGTTGTCGTGGTAACGCCCTTCGGCCCTCTTCTCTCAGGACGTGAAGCCCGACCCGGCGCTGGAGGCGGGCGACGTGGAGGGCGACACTCTGGACCCCCAGACCGGCCTGTTTTACCGCTCCAGCCAATCAGCTCCAGACCCGCTCAAACCGGCCCCGCCCCCCACCGGAGCCCAGCCCACAGAGGGGGAGCAGAACCGACTGAGCTCCGCCCCCATCCAGCCGCCGCCGCAGCTGCAGAGCAAACCTCAGGCCAGCCCTTCCCCCTCCTCCTCCTCCTCCCCCCAGGCCACGCCTCCCCTGACGAAGAAACTCCCCAAGCTTCGGGAACAGAGCCCCAAAGACAGACCCCCGGCCACGCCCGTCCCGTCAGGGGCCAAGGTCGCGACCCCGGGGACTCCGACCAAGCCCCCGATGACGCCGCAGCTCCCCAAGCTGCAGCAGGCCCCCACCTCCCACCACCGGCCCCTGCACACGCCCATGTCCCAGCCCCCCCCGCTGCAAGCGCACCACCCGGTGAGCAGCGACAAGACCGGCTCCAGCCAGGTGAGGGCCCCACTGGTCCCACTGGTCCCACTGGTCCCACTGGTCCCACTGGTCCCACTGGTCCCACTGGTTCCTGACCTGTGTGTTTGTCTTCCCAGCAGCCAATCATCACGCAGAGCGCCACCGTCACCAAGATCACCTTCGGCAGTGAGGCGGCCGCCAAACTGGTCCCCGAGTCCAGCTGCGGGCCCCCGGGGGCCAAGCCCTCGGTGTCGGACATCCTGAAGATCTCCATGATGGAGGCGGAGATCGACCCCAGCACCGAGCCCATGGTGGTGGACTCCTCCAGCGACTGCGGGGGCCTGGGGAAGGCCCTGGAGGTCCGCGCCGTGTCGGGGACCCTGGACGCGGGGCAGTTCATCAGCTCATCGGGGGCCGCGGTTCACCACGCCCACAGCAAGACCCCCCAGTTCGGGAAAGACGAGCTGGAGGTCATCGAGGTGAGACGGCGCTTTGGAACGGAGAGAGAATATAAAATACTTTTAAATATGGTGGAACCACCAAGTAGGAGTCTGATCCATCATTAGTCAGTTTTTAAACTAAAATCATTTTATTGCGTTCCAGCCTGTAGAACAACTCCTAAATTATGAAAATAACATTTTATCCACCAATAGACACGCAGGATTGACCTGTGTGTAGTTAATTATAGATAAGTTACGTAAACAATGATAAAGAATGAAAAGAAACGCAAACGTCAGGAGAACACCGGAGCTACGGCTTTAGTCCTCCAACCAGAACCAGATCCGGTCTGACTGATGTTGTCTCCGTTGTGATGGCGATCAGTGATTGGTGGGGACTGTGTCATGTGACCTCCAGGTGATCCCTCAGTTCTCCATCCTCCCTGACTCCAGCCAGTCTAACGTGGTGGTGGAGCCCAGCGGTTTCCTGGAGATCACCAACTACACCAGCCAGCAGCTGGAGGAGGACAGCCCCATGGAGCAGGAGGTGGACAGCAGCAACGACGAGGCGGCCGCCGCCAGCCCCCCCGGCCGGCCCTAGGAGCCCCTGACCCCCCCACCGGCCCTGGGAGCCCCTGACCCCCCCACCGGCCCTAGGAGCCCCTGACCCCCCCGCCGGACTCCTCCAGCAGACGGATGTAAATATCAGGACGTGTGTCTGACTTCCAGCAGGAGTGACGTTCACGTCCCGGCTGATCGCACACGAACCCGCCGGCGCTCCGTTCCACTCCGTTAACGACGGGTTGAACATTTTCTAGTCGGTCCTGAGAACCGGTTTGGACCGGTTCGGGTCCCACTGACCCGAGAACCCCACAGCGTGTTTGAGTGTTTCTGCAAACTGTCTTTAAACTTTACGTTTCTGTTTCAAACCTTTTTGATCGATATTCAATAAAACCTCCGACTAGAAGGAGTGGTGTGAGTGTTGAAGGACGGAGGGGGCGTCACGGTGCGTTCAGGTCCCGTAGGACATCTCTGCTGGGGATTGACGGACCCTGAGCACCGAGAACACTTATTCTGTTAGTTATAAAATTGAAATCACTTTTTAATTCCAGTGCAGATGACTGAATGGTTGACGGGCGTGTTGAAGCATCCAGACGGGTTGAGGTCAAACCGGTGCAGGTGAGTCACAACTTGGCGACACGCTAACGTCACCCTGGCGTGAGCCGCTGGAGGCGTTTGGTCCGGTGACGTCTGTTAAACACTGACAGAACGTTCCACAGCGATAAGATGTCAAACATTACGTCCTGGATGAAGGCAGAACTAAAACTTAAACGCCTGTGGTTCCTGGTTCGAGTAGATTCTGTCACAAAATGACAGGAAAGAAAAATTAGAACGTTTTATATCAATTTCGATTTTACTTGTATTAAAACAGAATATAAGAAGTTTTTGCTTTAAATATTTAGGAATTCTGCTATTTAGGATAAATGAACAACTGCTGGTGTTCTAGGGATGATGAAGGAACGTCTAAACCCAACAGAACCCTGTTCTAGTTTCCCTAAAATGACAGTTACAGGTTCTACCTTTGTTTTAAAATGAAATAATTAGATGTTAATCTGATCTTTTTTATTCTATTTGTAGTGAAATGAGGTATTTAGAGTTTCTACTGAAGCAGAAATCGTTTCTGTCTGGAGTTTGACAACTGTCCAATAGGAAGTTAGGGCTTTGGAACGGACCAATCAGATCTCAGCTGCGGGTAGCGCCCCCGCCAATTGAACCGACCCACCTCCACTCGGCCCCGCCCCCTCGGTGGTGTTAACGGCCGGGCTCGGGTCCTGCAGAGCCCCGGAGCGGAGCGGGGAGTGTCGTCACGCGAGCGGATCAGAGTTGTCTCGCGAGCCCTCCCGACGTGAAGGCGCCTGAACTCCCGCGCGAGGCGCGCAGCCGTCACGTGTCTTTCCGGTCGGATTTAAAGTCACCCTGACACGTTTATGCTAACCGGCTAGTTAGCAGCGATGTTTGCGTGGCGCGGGCTGCAGCGGGACTTCCGGTCGCTTCGGGGACTCCTGACCGTCACGCGGGACGCGCAGCGCTGCTCGCGGCTCCCGGAAGGACGGCTGGGCTCGAGACGCTGCCTGAGAACGAGCGCACGTGTCTACATTGACGTCATTAAAGGTGGGTGTGACGTCATCAAGCTAATCACGTCACTGCTGAGATTGTGTTTAAATAGCACCGACGTCATCAGGTGGGATGTGGAAAAAGAAGGTGGTTATGATGGAGTACTGTACCTTTAAATATGTAAATGAGTAACAGTAGCGCCGCCTGGAGGCGTTGTGACGTCACCTGATCCTCTTGATGGCCCTGTCAGACCTGGAGCGGCACCTGGCGTCCGGGGCCCGGAAGGTGGCCGACGCCCTTCCGGGGAGCAGCTGGAGCCCCATCGAGATCAACCCCAACCTGCCGCCGGAGTGCGCCGACATCGTCATCGTGGGCGGCGGCGTGGTGGGCTGGTCCATCGCCTATTGGCTGAAGAGGAAGGAGCGGGTCCGCGAGGCGCTGAAGGTGGTGGTGGTGGAGCGGGACCCCACGGTGAGTCGTCTGCGGCGATGCCTGACGCGCGTGGGTTGTGCTATGCTAGCTGACGCGCGTCAGGTGTTAGCTATAGCGTGTGTTGTGCTATGCTAGCTGACACGCGTCAGGTGTTAGCCGTAGCGTGTGTTGTGCTATGCTAGCTGACACGCGTCAGGTGTTAGCCGTAGCGTGTGTTGTGCTATGCTAGCTGACACGCGTCAGGTGTTAGCCGTAGCGTGTGTTGTGCTATGCTGGCTGACGCGCGTCAGGTGTTAGCTATAGCGTGTGTTGTGCTATGCTAGCTGACGCGGTCTCGTCGTCTCCCCAGTACGGCCGGTGTTCCACCGTCTTGTCCGCCGGCGGGATCCGGCAGCAGTTCTCCCTGCAGGAGAACGTCTACCTGTCCATGGTGTCTGCAGACTTCATGAGGAACATCAACGTAGGTCCACTGATGCTAAGCTAACGGGCTAGCTGGGATTCTCCTGTGTTCTCATTGGCTCCTGATTCCTCAGGACTACCTGGGCGTCTTGAATGAAGACCCGGTGGACATCCAGTTCACCCAGTCCGGCTACCTGTTCCTGGCTGGAGAGGAGGGGGCAGAGGTCATGCAGGAGAACCACGAGGTCCAGAGGTGATCCCGTAGCACCGCCCCATGCCTGCTGGCTCCTGATTGGCTCCTAATCCTGTGGTTCTGTTGCAGGAAAGCCGGCGCCAAGGTGTTGCTTCTGTCTCCGACGCAGCTGAAGCACAAGTTTCCCTGGCTGAACACGGAGGGCGTGGCCCTCGCCTCGTACGGTGAGCTCAGCCAATCCGGTTGGCCCGTGATCGCTGGGGGCGGTTGTGTTAGCGTGGCTAACAACACGATGTCAAGGGCGGAACGACCAGTCCAGTCTGTCCAAGAAGACGTGTCAGTTAGCGTTAGCATCTCTGAAGCAGCAGCTAGCGTTAGCATGTCTGAAGCAGCAGCTAGCGTTAGCATGTCTGAAGCAGCAGCTAGCGTTAGCATGTCTGAAGCAGCAGCTAGCGTTAGCATGTCTGAAGCAGCAGCTAGCGTTAGCATGTCTGAAGCAGCAGCTAGCGTTAGCATGTCTGAAGCAGCAGCTAGCGTTAGCATGTCTGAAGCAGCAGCTAGCGTTAGCATGTCTGAAGCAGCAGCTAGCGTTAGCGTGTCTGACGCTCCTTCCTGCTTCAGGGCTGGAGAACGAGGGCTGGCTCGACCCCTGGTCGCTGCTCAATGCCTTCAGGAGGAAGGCCGTGTCCATGGGGGTCATACCGTGTCACGGAGAGGTCACAGGTGAGTCCGTCATCACCTTCATCACCTTCATCATCATCACGTCTTACCTGCTGGGCGTGTCTAGAAAACAGATTCTTTGTCAAAATGTGTTTTTGTTGTTCGTTTCCATGGAAACCCTGAAGTATGACATCATCATGTCGTTGGGTGTTGATGTATTTATTGATCAGCTGACTGCTGTCGTCTATAGACTTAAAACACACGACCAACGTGATGAAGACGTCTGACGGTGAAAAAAGGACTATGAAGAGGATCAAGTCGGTTCAGGTGACCTGGCTCCACCCTGCTCTGCTCTGATTGGCTGATGGATTAGCAACGTTGTGGTGCTCAGCTAAACGTGTGTGTGTGTGTGTGTGTGTGTGTGTGTGTGTGTGTGTGTGTGTGTCGGGACCAGGTCCAGATGCCCAACAGCCTGGAGTTCCAGCCGGTGGACTGCACCATCGTGGTGAACGCGGCCGGGGCGTTCTCTGGTAGACTGACCCAGATGATTGGGGTCCCCCTCCCTGTGGAGCCCCGGAAAAGGTGGGCCCCCCCACCTAGAACCAATCAGCTCTGAGAGGCCGGTGGTGTAGAAGCCCCCTAGTGGTGGAAACTAAACACTGCATGAAACAGGATGAGCAGTTTAACCCTTCGGCTGCTGTGCTCAGGTACATCTATGTGGTCCACTGTCCCGGCGGTCCCGGACTGGACTCCCCCTTATTGATCGACTCCTCAGGAATCTTCTTCAGGAGGGAGGGGCTAGGAGGGAACTACATCACGGGGGCGTCGCCCACGGAGGTTAGCACCTGAATGATAGCATTAGCAATCATGAATGTTCCTCAGACGGTCAGACTGACTCCGCCCATCCTCAGGAGGAGGAGCCAGACGCCACCGACCTGGAGGTGGACCACCAGTTCTTTGAGGACAGGATTTGGCCCCATCTGGCCAATCGCGTTCCAGTGTTTGAGAGGCTGAAGGTAGGCCTGAGTTCATTGGTTCCTGGTCAGTGACGCTGTAAGAAATCAAAATGATGGTCAACCCGTTTAAACGGCACCGATACCAGAACATATATAACGCTAACAGTGTGAAGCGTTGTGACATATCTATACAGTGTTTTTTAATACATATTAGCTCATTCCACATACTTCTTTATATTGTACATTTCTGTTTATTGAGAATTTTACTGCTTAATGTGCTTTTAATTGCCCCCTTGGGGACAAAGGCTTTTCATTTGAATTGAAATGATTTAACCTGATACAGTAGAGCCTACAGTAGAATCTACAGAGATGAGTTGAATCTGTTCCCAGAGTGAACTAAAACAAGATCCAAAATTCATTTCAGTCCGTTCCAGCATGTATAAAAAGCGCTAAAACCCCCTAAAACAGGGAGTCAAACTCTTTTCCACTGGGGGCCACATCATCAAGCATCACAGCTGTCCTCAAAGGGCCAGATGTAACTAATAAATGTAACTAAATGTAACTCAGTGTAATGTAACTAAATGTAACTACTCCTTAATGTAACTAATAAATGTAACTAAATGTAACTCAGTGTAATGTAACTAAATGTAACTACTCCTTAATGTAACTAATAAATGTAACTAAATGTAACTCAGTGTAATGTAACTAAATGTAACTACTCCTTAATGTAACTAATAAATGTAACTAAATGTAACTCAGTGTAATGTAACTAAATGTAACTACTCCTTAATGTAACTAATAAATGTAACTAAATGTAACTCAGTGTAATGTAACTAAATGTAACTACTCCTTAATGTAACTAATAAATGTAACTAAATGTAACTCAGTGTAATGTAACTAAATGTAACTACTCCTTAATGTAACTAATAAATGTAACTAAATGTAACTCAGTGTAATGTAACTAAATGTAACTACTCCTTAATGTAACTAATAAATGTAACTAAATGTAACTCAGTGTAATGTAACTAAATGTAACTACTCCTTAATGTAACTAATAAATGTAACTAAATGTAACTCAGTGTAATGTAACTAAATGTAACTACTCCTTAATGTAACTAATAAATGTAACTAAATGTAACTCAGTGTAATGTCACTAAATGTAACTACTCCTTAATGTAACTAATAAATGTAACTAAATGTAACTCAGTGTAATGTCACTAAATGTAACTACTCCTTAATGTAACTAATAAATGTAACTAAATGTAACTCAGTGTAATGTAACTAAATGTAACTACTCCTTAATGTAACTAAATGTAACTCAGTGTAATGTAACTAAATGTAACTACTCCTTAATGTAACTAATAAATGTAACTAAATGTAACTCAGTGTAATGTAACTAAATGTAACTACTCCTTAATGTAACTAATAAATGTAACTAAATGTAACTCAGTGTAATGTCACTAAATGTAACTACTCCTTAATGTAACTAAATGTAACTCAGTGTAATGTAACTAAATGTAACTACTCCTTAATGTAACTAATAAATGTAACTAAATGTAACTCAGTGTAATGTCACTAAATGTAACTACTCCTTAATGTAACTAATAAATGTAAATGTAACTCAGTGTAATGTAACTAAATGTAACTACTCCTTAATGTAACTAAATGTAATTCAGTGTAATGTAACTAAATGTAACTACTCCTTAATGTAACTAATCAATGTAACTAAATGTAACTCAGTGTAATGTAACTAAATGTAACTACTCCTTAATGTAACTAAATGTAACTCAGTGTAATGTAACTAAATGTAACTACTCCTTAATGTAACTAATCAATGTAACTAAATGTAACTCAGTGTAATGTAACTAAATGTAACTACTCCTTAATGTAACTAATAAATGTAACTAAATGTAACTCAGTGTAATGTAACTAAATGTAACTACTCCTTAATGTAACTAATAAATGTAACTAAATGTAACTCAGTGTAATGTAACTAAATGTAACTACTCCTTAATGTAACTAATAAATGTAACTAAATGTAACTCAGTGTAATGTAACTAAATGTAACTACTCCTTAATGTAACTAATAAATGTAACTAAATGTAACTCAGTGTAATGTAACTAAATGTAACTACTCCTTAATGTAACTAATAAATGTAACTAAATGTAACTCAGTGTAATGTAACTAAATGTAACTACTCCTTAATGTAACTAATAAATGTAACTAAATGTAACTCAGTGTAATGTAACTAAATGTAACTACTCCTTAATGTAACTAATAAATGTAACTAAATGTAACTCAGTGTAATGTAACTAAATGTAACTACTCCTTAATGTAACTAATAAATGTAACTAAATGTAACTCAGTGTAATGTAACTAAATGTAACTACTCCTTAATGTTAAATAACTGAATTTCTGACTGATTCTAGTTCCAAACATTACAGTTAGACAGAAAAAACATGTTTGTTTGTTTCTCTGTTCTAACATAAATCCTTTTCATTTGTCAGGTTATTAAACCCACAGAACTCCATCAATCAAGGATCAAACTATCAATCAATAAAGAAAAATAACATCAGACACAAGTTAGGACGTTAACTTTGTTCACAACGTTTAGTCAGAGTTGAGATGGGCTGAACTACTGCATTGTGGGAAATGTAGTTTTGGTCAGAGCACACTTGTTTACCAATTTATTATAGGGCGGCAGTGGCTCAGCGGTACAGCGGGTCGTCCAATGATCTGAGATCGGCGGTTCAATTCCCGCTCCCCCCAAAACACCCGGAGGTGAGCTGACAGTGGGAGGTGTCAGCTCACCTCCAGAGCACTGCTGAGGCGCCGTTGAGCAAGGCGCTGTCCCCCTTACAAGTTGCTCATTTGGGACGCACCAAGAGGAGCTGCTCGCCACTCTATCTCCTCTGCATAAGTACAGGCCCCCTGTGTGTGTGTGTGTGTGTGTGTGTGTGTGTGTGTGTGTGTGTGTGTGTGTGTGTGTGTGTGTGTGTGTGTGTGTGTTCAGGGCCTGTACTCACTAACTAACATGCATGTGATATGATTTGGACTAACTAGAGGGTGCCACTGATGTCCTGTTGGGGATTAGACGAGTATATGAACTATAAATGAATTGTAGACACTCTGACCCTTAATGCTGTCTTGGGCCACATAAAATAAAACTGCATAAAATGATGGTGGGGGCCACGTTTGGCCCCCGGGCCTTGAGTTTGACACATGTTCCCTAAACTATGCTTGCTGTTGGTTCTGTTCCTCTGCGGTCAGGTGACCGGCGCGTGGGCGGGGTATTACGACTACAACACCTTTGACCAGAACGCCATCGTGGGCGTCCACCCGTCTGTCTGTAACATGTACCTGGCCACCGGCTTCAGCGGCCACGGCCTGCAGCAGTCGCCCGCCGTGGGCCGGGCGGTGGCCGAGCTCATCGTGGACGGGAGCTTCCAGACTCTGGACCTGAGCGGCTTCGACTTCAGACGGATTCTGGCCGACAAACCGATGCTGGAGAGAAACATCGTGTAGAGAAGTGGAACCTGACCCGCAGCGCCGCACTGCAGCGCCTGGGACTGAAGGGCTCTGGGGTCACCATGGAGACGGGGAACTCTTCATTTTATTCTCTCCATCCCTCACTGGTGATGAATTAAATGATGGGGGGGCAGCGGTTAGCGCTGCGACAAGGTTGTGGGTTCTATTCCTTTCTGTGTGAAGTTTCCATGTTCTCCACGTGTCTGTCTGGGTTCCTCACACCTCCAGAAGCTAAAGCTGGTGGAGAACAAACCCACCGCCATTCTGGGTGTCCCTCAGATCGACTGGCGACTCATCCAGGGTGTAACCCGCCTCTCGCCAGTAGCCAGCTGGGACGGGTTCCAGCAGAACCCAGAGACGGGTTAGGATAAGAGGCTGAAGACGAGACGACAGTCCAGGTTCACACAGTGAAACGGTCCAGGTTCACGCAGTGAAACGGTCCAGGTTCACGCGGTGACCAACGGTCCAGGTTCACGCGGTGACCAACGGTCCAGGTTCACGTGGTGAAACGGTCCAGGTTCACGCGGTGAAACGGTCCAGGTTCACGCGGTGAAACGGTTCCTGTTGGAACGTTTCCCAGCTGACTGCAGGTGAGGGGCGGGGTACACCCTGGATCAGCCGTCATCATCAATCTTGGGGGTGGAGCATCTGAATCAGGTAGTTATTGGTTACGCTGGATTAGAATGTGATGAAATCAGAACCAATACCCTCATAACTTGATTGATTGATTGATTGATTGATAGATGCTGTATTTATCCAGAGGGAACTAATGTGTAACCAGTCGTGTTAGTTTGGGGGATGGTCTCTTATTGGCTCCGCCTCTTTCTCTTGTACAATCTGGTTTAAATTAAACTGATTGACCTTTCAGGATGAGGCATTTTTATTCACCATCTGATTGATTGATGGATCAATTGAGGGATTGATTGATTACTCAGTCACGTTCCACGGGAGCACCATGCTCCTGTTTCGCTAAACTGGTCTCCGGTGGTGATGTCACTGGCGCCGCTCGGTTAGCCGCTCCACACCGGTTAGCATCTGGTTGTTTCGTCATAACTGTCAAACTGAATTTCTCAGAAATAATCATTGATCCGGATGAAACTGATCAATGGTTTTATCCATGTTCCAGGGCTGCTGGAGGTTTGACTTCGATCAATCGGTCAGATTAAAAGCCGTTTTCTAACCGGTGTTGTGTCGTTGGTCCTTCGTCCAGATCCAGGATCTGATTCGCTGAAACGCCGAAGAGGAAAACTAACATTTAATTAAAGTCACAGCAACTCCTTAGAAATGATGAATTTATTTAATGTCAGCATTAACGAGAGCCTCCGACGGGGCGTGGTCTGGTTCATCATCACGCGTGTCGTTACAGTTGAAACCTATCAGGATGGATGTCTGATCGATTGTATTGATTGTCGGCGGCTCCGACCTGATCGTTGTTTTAATAACAGGTTCAGAATCACCTTTACAATGACAGGATGAAGGTGTGACGCTAGCAGCTAGCAGCTAGCAGCAGTTAATGGTTCACCAGTATGAGCTGGTCTCCCAGGCTGAACTAGACTTCAAGTGTGAAGCTCAGTGTGAGCGGATTGTCAACTGGTTTTACTCCAGTTTTGAACTGAGGTGAAGAGGTGAAGAAGCGTGTCCAGGCAGGATGGAACGGGTGGAGGAAAGTGTCAGGTGTGATGTGTGATAGAAGAGTTTCAGCTAAAATGAAAGGAAAGGTGTACAAAACTGTGGTGAGACCAGCGATGTTGTTTGGTCTAGAGACAGTGTCCCTGAGGAAAAGACAGGAGACAGAGCTGGAGGTAGCAGAGATGAAGATGCTGAGGTTCTCTCTGGGAGTGACCAGGATGGATAGGATCAGGAATGAGTCCATCAGAGGGACAGCACATGTTAGAGGTTCTGGAGATAAAGTCAGAGAGGCCAGACTGAGATGGTTTGGACATGTCCAGAGGAGAGATAGTGAATATATTGGTAGAAGGATGCTGAGTTCTGACCCTGATGGGAAAGAAGAAGATAAAATTGTCTTCCTCCAGTTTGAACTGGTCTTCCCCCAGTCTGCACTACTCGCCCCCCCTCTGAACTGGTGGTCCCCCCATTGGTCCTTTTAGATGCTAATGTGCGGTCGCTCTGCGGTTGGGGGAGGGGCCGGTGAAGGGTTTCTTTGTGGGACTAAATCCTAAATGTTCTCACGGCGGCTCCTTCACAAAGGCTCTGAGGGCTTCCAGAACATTCCCCCACCTCGCCATGGAGCGTCAGCCTCCGTGGACCAGTCCCAGTGGAGCTACTGGTGGAGGAGGGCCGGCCCCCACTGGGACCCACGTCCTGCTGCTGTGTGGGACCAGTGTACGCGCTGGCATGTGGCTGGGATTAGAACATTTCACTGTGGATTAAAATCCTTCCAACGCCTCCATGACGACTGGCTGGGAGGAAAGAGAGTGAAGTTCAGCAGAGAACCAGTGAGGACTGGGAGCACTGGACTGGGAGCACTGGACTGGGAGCACTGGACTGGGAGCACTGGACTGGGAGCACTGGACTGGGAGCACTGGACTGGGAGCACTGGACTGGGAGCAGGTACATACCCACACCCCGATGCTGCTGATGCTGAATGGACTCATGTTTGTCAATAATCGTTTATATTTATTGGACTGATCAATAACTTAAAAGTCTTTCTGATAATTCTAGAAAATACAAAGAAGAAAAATCATTTTATGAAACAAGACAAACATTTCTGTTATCAAACTGACAGAACGTCAGTGAGTTCTGGATTAAAAATGACCGTAATCATAGTTTTAATAATTAACAAAGGTTTTGTTTTTGTCACCAGACGCTGAGAACTCCAAACTAATGTCAGCATTTTTAAGTTGATGCAAAAATTAAACCAAATTGAAAATTTAGATTCTGGTCCTGATCCAGATGCTCGTCTGGATCCAGAATCTTTTTACATAATTTAAATCGCAAATCCTTTTTATTTTGTGCGTAACTTCGACTGTTTGTTTCCTCCATCATGTACTGCTGCTTTTACTTTCATTTATGTCCTGAATAAACTTTTAATGCCTTTAATTAACTCTGAATCCGCATCTGGATGAAGTTTGAAGTCAATTTACTGACTTCTGGATCTCGGTTGAGGTGTTATTTAGGACCTGCGTGTTTGCCGCTGTCCCGTCTTTGGCTAACGTTAGATAGGAAGGGGTCGTCCGGTGAGATACGTGGACCCAGGTCCATCCTGATCTTGTCCCCCCCCCCTCTGGATGCAGGATGTTCCGGCTGCTCAAGGGTCACATCCAACCGGCCGGACGCCGAAGTCGAAAGACTCGCCTGGTCACCAAAGACGGACGATGCAACATCGAGTTTGGCAACATCGAGTACAGCAACCACTTTGCGTACCTTCTGGACTTCTGGACCACCTTCGTGGAGATCCGCTGGCGCTTCGTTCTCCTGCTGTTCGTGGCTTCGTTCACCGGCAGCTGGTTCGTCTTCAGCCTGCTGTGGTACTGGATCGCCAAGAGCAACGGGGACCTGATGGGTCAGAACCGGACCGATGAGCACATCCGGTGCGTGGACAACGTCCATGGCCTCACCACGGCCTTCCTCTACTCCCTGGAGACTCAGACCACCATCGGGTACGGCGGCAGGGCGCTGACCGGGCACTGCGCCGGCACCGTGGCGCTCATCATCGTCCAGTCTCTGATCGGAGTCTTCATCAACTGCTTCATGTGTGGCGTCATCCTGGCCAAGATCTCCTTACCCAAGAAACGAGCAAAGACCGTCACCTTCAGCGACAAGGCGGTCATCTGCCTGAAGACAGGAAGTCTGTGCCTCCTGATCCGAGTCGCCAACCTACGAAAGACTTTACTGATTGGCAGCCAGATCTACGGCAAGCTGCTGAGGACATCCACCACCCCAGACGGAGAGACTGTCATCCTGGACCAGGTGGACATCGACTTCACGGTTGATGCCGGGAAGTACAACCTGTTCTTCGTTTGCCCCCTGACCCTCTACCATGTGATCAACAGGTCCAGCCCGTTCTATGAACTTTCAGTCGACTCTTTGCCCCAGCAGGACTTCGAGCTGGTGGTCTTCCTGGATGGGATAGCCGAGTCCACCAGCTCCTCCTGTCAGGTCCGCACCTCCTACATCCCCCAAGAGATCCAGTGGGGGTACAGTTTCCTGCCCATCATTTCCCGCACCAAGACGGGGAAGTACCACGTGGACTTCTCCAACTTCTCCAAAAGTGTTCGGGTTTCCACGCCGCACTGCGTTCGCTGCTTCGAAACGGACTCGGACCAGAAGAACCACAACCAAGAAAACCACGGTAACCGGGAGAAGATGGGCATCGACAACTTGGGGTTCCAGGTGATCGACATTCACGACTCGGTGGACATCACCAAAATGTGAGGAAGCTCTGGAGGTGACGTGGAATAAAACGGTCTAATCAGAACATCTGAAGCCATCATAGACTCTCGTGAACTTTAAGGGTCTGATTCCATCCATACGTCCTGGTCTTCATTCAGACCAGGTCCAACTCCCTGATGCTGGTCAAACGGCACAATGGAAGGTCCAGAACCGAAGGGATGGGGTTTGGTTCCTTAATCATTAAGAAGGTCATGAGTTCACCAGCTGTAGTATAGTTTGGATGGAAGAAGAGGAATAAAGAAGCCCCGCCTCCATCAGGATGTGGGGGAGGGGGGTTGAATTGAGCTCCGTGATCAATCTGACACGCCGACAGGATCGAATGTTGTGGGGTTATTGATAACTCCGTTTATTAACAATTGACAATTCGTACGCAGACCTTTAAGAAAGGCGTAGAATAAATGTTCCCCGGGTAAAACTAACGTGAGATAATCATTTAAAGATCCACAGGTTTGGAATGAGGGTTCGCTTCTGGGGTGTTCTTCAGACAAATGGAGCTAGCTTAGCTTAGCCACGATTCCCTCTGTTCACAGGACAATCCCGACTGTCGTTAAACGGAATCTTGACTTGTGAAGTCACGCCTGGGTTTTCGTGATACTCGTATCTTCAGGCGGTTTCTGGAATGCGGTAAAAGTTGAAGGTTTGATGTCTCAGTCGTTATGTCGGTTGTTCCTCTGATCGCTGCCCTCGTGTCGACATGTTGAGACTCGATCGGAGACGGGATCTGAAGGAGTTATATAGTGAAGGGGCGGCGCCCTGGTAGTGTAGGTCGGTGTTTCATCATGTCGACACACTGGTTGCTAATAAATTAACATGAATGTAACGATGTCACACTGGAGCTACTAGTGGAATAAACCTTTGTACTGACTGACTCGTCTCTGTAGGTTCTCAGTTATCAGGTCAACATTCTCCTGAGATGTTTAAATCAGAGGCTTCTTCAGTTCTAGTGTCCAAGAACAACAAGTGTCCAAGTGTCCTATACCGGCACAGCTTTAGTTCACATCACTGAGACTCTTTTCTGATTGGCTCAACTCTGCAGGCTCACCTTGAATGTATTTTGTCACATCACAACTAATCCGCCATGATGTCACAAACAGACCCGCGGTCTTCCAGCAGACGCCACGCCCCTCTTCTGTCCTCTCTTTAGGTAAGTGAAGCTAACACACTGAGCTGTTCTGAAAGCCAGAAAAAGAATGCTGCCACCTGCTGGCTGATTACTTGGTTGGTGGATGTTTTGGTTGCTTAATTGATTGGTCAGTTTATTGATTTGTTTGGGTGATTTATTTGTTGGTTGAGCTATTAGAGTAGATCTATTAGAGTAAATCTTAAGTGGGATTTTTAGCATTTTAACAATGCTAACATGCTAGCTGCCCTCTGAGGCTATATAGGCCCAGTGCTGCTAAATGCTAAACCAAACATGCTAACATGATAACCAAGGAAAAGTAAACAAGTTCAGGTTTAGCAAGTTTGTTTACTGTGTTCATCATCTTGGTTTAGCATGCTAGCTGTAATATGCTATTTTGTGCGCTAAAGAGTACATCTGAACCTGAATGACCCTAAACTAAGACCTCATTATCTCAAACCAGTCCACGGTTAACTGTTCATCAGTAATCCATACAGCAGCTAATTAAACTGATTAATTATTGGAGCCTGAAGGGTTAACTGGCTGATCATGTGACGCAGAAACATCCATCACACCGATGCTTCAATTAACTGGTAATAAACCAGTTTAACCAGATGTTATGAATGTCTTCAGTGCAAAAAAGTGAGAACGATTAAATCATTTGAAGCTGCAGTATCTTTTTCAGCCACCAGGGGGAAACAGTTGCCTCGAAATGATCCCTGATGGAATTAATCAGGACTAAGTTATAAATAAATGTCATTGTTTTTCCTCACAAACGTTTGAATCCAGCAGATCAACGCCGGCCGACACGTCGGATGAAATCAGGCTGGAGGCGTTCAGACGACTGATGTCACAGCCAATCAGCTGCAGCGGAGAACACGAGCTAATAATATCACCACGACGACTGTCACACTGAACAGAACGTTAGGGAGGAACGCAGAGGAGACGAATGATCTGTATGGCGCCATCCTGGGTGATGAGGTCACTTCCTGTACGGTAGGTTCATCCAATCCCAGAACCAGAACGTTTGAAAATAAATGTAAATATTTTAGATCAGGTCCCACATAACATGGGAACATGGGCGTGGCCTGAGGTGAGGAAGAGGAGGGTCTACCTGTCTATGAAACTGTTTCTGGACCTGAACCCGTGTAGATGAGTGTGTTGCTGGTGATGATGTCATGACCCCCAGGACGCTACAGGAAACACCGTTTATTTGTTCCAAACACAACGTCTCTGAATAAAGTTTGTTCAAAGATTAAAAAAATATTTAATACAAATAACATTAAACGCGTTGGTGTCCTCCTCAGGGATCGGGTCCAAACAGGTCGAGAGGACCATCATCATCGACCAGGTTCTGAAACTGGACCTTGGAAACGGTCTTGTCCTCTGAAACGGGTTCTAACCAGAACGCCGCCTGATTCTGGATCAGTCCCTTCTTACGAGATAGTTCTTGAAGACTTCTGAGACCTGGACCTGGTCTATCGGTAGACCTCCGAGCCTATTGATAAACTTCCTGGTCTATCAGTAGACCTCCTGATCCTGGTCTATTGGTAGACCTCTTGGTCTATCGGTAGACCTGGTCTATTGGCAGACATTGTTGTCTATCGGTAGACCTACTGGTCTATCGGTAGAATTCCTGGTCCTGGTCTATCGGTAGACCTGGTCCCGGTCTATCGGTAGGGGGGTTCAGGCTGTTGGGGGTTTGGTCTGTACAGCTGCTGAACCCTCACAGCTCTCCCGTTGGCCGGCCAACCACCCGGTAACTGTCCGATGACCCGGAGGCCAACCGGCTGCCCCGGAGGAGGTGCGCCGCTGCTGAGGTTGTGGTTCTGCCCCGCCTCAGAGGGAGAGGAACTACCCTGGTACCCTAGAGCCCCTGTTGGGGGGGCAATGGGGTAATGTGGTAGGAGGATGGCTGGGGTGAGGCCATAGCGAACCTGGAACACTCTGAGGGGTCCGTGAGCCGTGAGGCCGTTGGGCCGCTGAGGCTCCTGGGGGGGGTCCGGACCCGTCTTCACCTCTGGGACCCGGCCCTCCGCCGGTTTGTCCGGCTGCTGCCGGGCCTGGTTCACCTCCTGGATCTTCTCCACCTGAGCCCGGCGGATGTGGTACGTCTTCCTGGAGTTCTGGAAGGAGTCCAGGAAGTCCTCCAGGCTCAGGTTCCTCTCCATGAACCTGTCCAGCAGTTCCTGTGGAGACGAAGACAGCGTGAGGAGACAGTTTGGCTCTGGAACTCCACCCACTTCCTCTTCCTCAGAGGAGGACGAAGAAGACTGAGAAGGACAGGAACTGGATCTGACCTCTGATTGGTCCTCTGCTCGGGTCACCTCTTCCTGCAGGAGGCCCTGGACTCGCTGTGGACTGTGCTTCTGGACCAGAGCCTCTGCAACGACAAGAGAACGTCATGTGACGATGAGGAAGAGGAGGAAGATGATGAAGAGGAGGCGTCAGGATCATTAAACCAGTTTAGATTTACTTTGTTTAAAACACAACAAGATCCACTGATGTTAGCTTCACCGGCTAACAGGATGAGTCGCTAACATTAGCTTCACTGGCCAATACGAAGAGTTGAAGCTAATGCTAACCTGACTGGCTGACACAAAGCGCCACTAGCTAGTTTGTCTGTCATTGGCCAGAGAACCTCTGATTGGAACAGCAGCCAATCAGATTGATCGATCGTGTCTCCAGAACACCGTGACCTGGTTGGCCTGCCGCGCCCGCCCTGATGATGCGACGCGTGCGTCCAGCTGGACCGCCATCAGGACCACCCACCAGAGACGACCTCAGACGGCGCCGCCGCTCAGAGTCATCAACGGGAACGCCCTGCAGGTCCACCTCCCCCCATCTGATGTAGGTCACACCCGGCTGCTCGTTCGCCTGGCTGTCACCTCTCATTACTCCCCCCGCGCCCCACAGATGCATTCTGGGTCATAAAGGACCCCCACCCCCCTCCCCTCCCCTTCAGAGGCTCAGGGAGAGAAGTTCCACTAGAATGGAGACGAATGATCTGACATGAGCATCTGTGGGGGGGGGGGGCTTCATCACTACCATCATCATCATCATCATCGTCTTCATCGTCTTCCATCATGTCGTCATGAAAACGCGCTGGTGCTAACGACGCTAATTTGGAAGCTAACAGATGCACACTTCCTGCAACAGGACCTCCAACCAATGACCTCCACTTAAATATCAGACTTTTCAAACTCCATGTCTCCATGGCAACCAGAGGGCCGTCACTGGATTAACCTATAGAACTGTTTGGACCGGTTGCTGCGGGAACGCCCTCCTGATCCACCATCCTCCTCTGAGCGTTGACGAAAATGAGGATCAGATGTTTAGCAGAGGAAGGACGAGCCCCCACCCATCCGCTCCGCTGGGGGGTGGGCAGGGGGGCCGCATCTGTGCGCACAGGAAGTTTAACATTCCAGACAACTTCCATCACCACCGGCAGCTGGATGGAACACGACCAAGCCTCGACATCACGTTGATGCAGGATTAATTCCATCACCTGCTGCAGCGCCGACTCGGCCAGGAGTCCACCACCAGGCCACGCCCCCTTCACCATGACAACTGATGGACGCTCCCCGCTGGCGTTGGTTACGCTCCGGTTCGTTCCCACGACTGTACTGGAGTCACGCTGAGCCGACGGAGGCTGGAGCTCATCCGACCAATCAGACGTGACCTTTTTGTTCCCGTCCTTTCAAAGTAAAGGTCGAGTGACTTACAGCTGAATCTGACCTTCATCACGTCTGACGGTGATGTTAGTCTTCATCGCCGTCGAGTTTTTAACTGTCTAAAGATTTTAAAACTTTATTTAAATGTTAATCTGACAACCAAGCTAGGCTAACTTTAGCGTCAGCGACAAGCTAACATAGCAGATGCTAATAGGTTGAACTCATTATTTTAATATGGTACAGAGTTAAAATCTGTAAATTTAGGGACTTCCTGTTGTTGTCCAGAAGGTGATTGTGCCGTTGTTTCATTGGTTGAGCAGTCTGTCCAGCTCTGATGGGTTCACCATGCTATCCCAGATGCTAACCCTCCTCATCCTCACCACCAGCTCCTCTTCAGATGTCTCTACCATCCTAAGTGAAACACCGTTCGTTGGTGGTTTGTGCTCACCCAGCTGACTCTGTTTTTCCCAGCATGCCGTTGCCAGGTTGGACAGCTGCCGATACTTCTCAGCCAGTAGCAGTCGGCCGTCGCAGAGGCGTGGCCTCCGGGCGAGGCTCTCCTCAGCCAGACTCCGATTGGACGTCAGCAGCGTCTCCCGGTCCACCTGCAGCTCCTGGAACTGGACAGAAGAGCAAACGTGAGAGCAAACGTATGGGACCCCCTCCCATCCCCCCGTTGGTTACCTTCACCGCCATCCTGACGCCCTGTTCATGGAGCATCTGGGTCACATTTTCTGGGTCAACCAGACGATGTTCAAAGGAATGTAGAGAATGTCGGAGAGCAACCAATCACAGGCCCCAAAACCAGCAGGGCTGGGTCGTGAGCCAGCAACCTGCTGCCATCTCCATCGTGAGTGGAGACACCTCAGATCACATGGTGGGTGTTTCCATGAGGGTTCCACGTCATCTGGTTCCAGTGGTGGGATGTGTGAACCCTCCTCTTCCTCACCAGATCCTACGTGACCCCCCCCACCCCGCTCGCGACTGGCAGGAGGCTGCAACGCGAAAACACGCTCCACACACATTGTCTCCAGACGGCGTCGCGTTTCCACGACGACGCCACCCTGATGTCGAGGGTCAGTGGTCTTTATTTAAACGCTATCATTAACGCGGTCAGTCAGCCATGATGCTATCTCGAACACGTTCCATATAGAGTCAGATTATTATTACATAACATCCTCTGGGGGGTTTATTATTAGCTAATGACAGATCAAGGAGCTCCTGCGTGGATCTGAACCATCTCCAGGTCCGTCTGTTCTTCACTGCTCAGCAGGAGTTCGTCTCCACTTCCTCCAGAATCTTTTGAAACCGTCCTCCTTCAGTCTGAACCCTCATCAGAGGTGGAAACAGTTCCGCCTTTGTTACGTGTTCCTCTACATGTGAACACAACACCCCGAGAACACGCGCGGCACAGAATGACCCCATCTGGTTCTACGGTCCCACCAGAACGGTGAAATCAGCTCGTCAAGACCTCACCACCACAGAAATGTAAGAATGTGTGTGTGTGTGTGTGTGTGTGTGTGTGTGTGTGTTATCACTTTACACCAGGAAGGTCACTTCAAGCCCCCAAACGCGCCTCTCAGAATGTAGAGCCACGCACACGGAATTCCTTTTAAAAATCCGTCCATTTTTCTTTTCCACGTTCAAACAAAGACACGCGGGCAAAATAAAACAACTTATAGTGATTTCCTATCGATACAGATCGATGATCGATTCGGCATTGATTCCGCACACACAGACCTCACGCATCACGGAAGAATGTCACTTTTATTTGGTTGAAGTCCGCTGGACGACGCGTCTCTCCCTCCCGACGAGGAGCTGTAAAAGTTCAAATCCTCCGGTAACGACTCCCGCTCCGTGTCCCGCACTGAAGCCGAACCGGATCCGGTTCCATCAGGAATGTAATGCGCCCCCCGGGGGTGTCTGCGTCACGCCTGGAACCCCGTGGGATGAAGAAAAGATGAACGGACGGGTTTCTAAAGGGAGTTCGGCCCCAGTCCGTGATGACGTTCCCAGCCCGTTTGGCGCATTAAACGGACTGGTCTCCGGTAATGGAACGCTCCCGTTTCCACGCTGGTATTAATGGGAGCGAACTGGAATGCGACCAGTGGCCACGCAGACAATCGATGCGCCTGGAAGCGGATTGTTCGGACCGGAACAATGAGAACAGATGAACTTGTGTCGGATCAGAACAAAGAGAGGAGAACCGGAGAACCGTGTGACCGGACGGAACGGGGCGAATGAAGCCGTAATAAGGCGGCGAACAGGCGGGCATTACCTTCTCATTGATCCGGATCATCCGGTCCGTTCGGTCGTCGTTGTGCAGCAGCTCCTGGAGCTCCGCGGCGCTCAGAGAACCGAATCCGTCCGGGCAGCAGCCGCCCGCCGCCGGGAGCGACATTTTAACCCGAGTCTGGGCTCCGGAACAGCCGTTACATCCCTCAGCGAGGCGCCCCGGTCCGCATGGGGCGTCAAGTGACCAGGAAGCCCCGCGGCCAGCGCTTCCTGGAGGCACCTTCAAAATAAAGTACACATAGGACGAAAACAGGCCGAACACGCTTATTTCCGAACCTTCATAATAAAACACACTTCCTGTCCACATTCATTAGATACACACCGTCTACATAATAATAATAATAATAATAATAATAATGATAGATTAGATTTATCTATATGTATGACTCATAACTGAGACGTTTCACGTCCGTACCTTCAAAATAAAACACTATTTCCGAACCTTCATAATAAAATTTCCTGTCCACTACTAATTAAACACACTGCACCTCAAATTAATAATAATAACTATTATTATCATGATTAAAGTAATAACGGATTAGATTTATATATACAGCATATGGATGTATTATAACGTATCACGTCCGTACCTTCAAAATAAAACACTCCTCCTTTTGATATCTCCAAAATAAACCAACACTTCATGTTATGAGTCACCTGACCACCACTAATTCACTTTACTGACATGGGACAGGTATTAATATTCCCATGTTTTACTGCAGAAAGTACTTTTACTCCTTAAGGAAGACTGAGATAATGAAACTTTGACTCGAGTTGAAGCGAGGCTTTGACTCTGATGTCCTCAGACAGTCGGCTGTTGGCTTTGGAACAGCCAGGAAATGAGCTCCGCTTTGGTTCCTGCTGTTGGTCAGAACCACAGAACCACTTCTGCTGACTGTTGCTGCTGCCGCTGCCAGACGGCGGTGGGACGCATCGACTCTGGTTTCCCCCAGAAAAGTCTCCCCTTCTGGGGGGACGGAGGACGTGTGTGGGACGCCAACACCAACCAGTCAGAAAGGGGGTTCTGTACAAAGTGTCACTCAGATTCAAATGTTAGGATGTTTGAAATAAATAGCATACCAATTGACTTTCAACAGCTTTACTATTCTAATCTTAACATAGACTCAAGAACTAGCCAGGAAATTACAATCATCTCCAGACTGAAGCAGGAACACGACGAAAATGTAAAGAACAGTTATGAGTTCAAATTAAAATGACGCTGACATGTTTAGAGCTACGGTCATTACAGAAAAAACTTTCTGTTTTTAATATCAAACAATTAAGTGAAACCATCAGCTGATCAGCAGATAACCGAGTCAAAGCGCCTCCTCCTATCCCAGGTCATCGTAGTCCTCGTCGTCATGGAGATCCTTATCATCTCCGATGTCGTCATAGTCTTCAGTGGAGGTGTCATCCACCACCTTCACGTAGTCAAACATCTCCTGTTCGTAGTCGGGTACATCCTGTTCGTAGTCGGGTACATCCTGTTCGTAGTCGGGTACATCCTGTTCGTAGTCGGGTTCATCCTGTTCGTAGTCGGGTACATCCTGTTGGTAGTCGGGTACATCCTGTTGGTAGTCGGGGACAACCTTTTCGTAGTCGTGTGTACTCTCCTCCATGTTCTCATGGCTTTCAGCTCCTGGAACAAATAAATCCGTGACGTGATGAAGAGAATCGCTTTCTGAACGTTTGCTCATCTGTCAAGTAATAGAAGTTCCTGCGACCACAGGAAGTCCTGCTCCTTCAGACTAACGTACAATTAGAATGATAACCGAGGGTCTGGAAAGGTTCGGGAACTCCTGGAGAACCTCTGACCCCTCAGAGCCTCGGAGACTCACCAGAGACGACCGGCGTGCGGACGAACGGAGGATCGTCAACCCTCTGCTGGTATTTGTTGCTCCTGAGACGTCAAGAACAGAAACGTTGAAAGAAACCGCCAGGAAGAGCTAACAGCTAGCAGCTAGTTAGCATAGCTTAGCATGAAGACTAAACATAGTAGCTGCTTAGCATAGCTTAGCATGAAGACTGAAACATGGCCTGGGTCTCTGGTTAGAAACACATTTCATATTGTTTCCAGTCTCCATGCTAAGCTAAGCTAACTGATTCTATTTAGCCAATGTGAAACTTTTTACAGCGGATAGAGGATGTATTTATATTTATATTTATATTTATATTTGTGTTTTACTCTGTGTTGAAGTCGGATCGCGATCGGAGGCTGGAGATTCTGTGTTTTCCTGCAAGAGACAAAAACATCCAGTGAGAGATGATTGTGGTGTCAAAACCAGTCTGAACCAGTAAAACCAGCGGCGGGGGTCGGGTCTCTGTGGTCCTGAGTAAATGCTGGAGGTGTGAGCAAACAGAACGTCCCACAACCTTCTGACCCTGAGACGTGACATCATCACCAGAACGATGTCACGTCTGAACATCAGGAACGGATGTGTCTTCTTCTTCTTGGTCCTTTTCTTCTCCTCCTCTTCCTCCTGCTCCTCCTCCTTTTCTCCATTCTAACCTGATACTTTCCTCCACCCGTTCTGTGTGGATCCGATTCTTCACCTCTGTACCAGACTCACCTTTGACCCCTAGTATTAAAGTCCTCCACCTTCGCTGGTTCTCGTCTCTTCCTCCACCTCTCCTCTGGTTTTTGCTGCTAACAGGAGCTAAATGCTAACGGTATCTTTAACTCTTGCGTGTCCCTCTGTGCTCAGACCATCAGGTCTGATTCTGTGATTCACGCGTGTGTAAAACACGTGTGTGAAGTTTCGTCCTACCTGCTCTGGAGATGCACTTGTTGATGAAGATGAAGACGAGTCCGATCAGCAGCGACACGACGACCATCCCGACCGTCACCCACAGCCAGAAGTGTTCACGCCAGGGATCCATTGTGCAGCCAGACTAAAGCAAACGCTCCCGTCCAGGATGGCGTGGAGACGTCTGATGATCGGAAAGAAGAACCTTCACTTCTCCTTTGTGACGCCGGCGGGTTATTCTGAGTCGCAAACCGCTATCTGGACGATCTCTGGGGACGGTTCACTTCCTGCTGCTGAAGATTGTCAGCAGAGAATTATTCAAATTATTCGTTTCACCCCAGAAGTTCTCTCCATTTTTCTTATCTCCTCCAACAGAACGCCGTCAGGACGTTTGTGTTTATCTGCAGGCCTCGTGTTTCCTGACCATGTCCAGCAAATAGACCGATCCCGGTGATTCACAACCAGCCAGAACGACAGTCTTTTCTAGACTGAGTTGGTCTTAATGCTCTAGATTACATGTGTCAAACCGAAGGCCCGGGGGCCAAATGTGGCCCTCCACATTTTATGTGGCCCTTGAGAGCATAAAAGGTCTGAGTGTCTAAAAATAAATAGGTCAAAAGTGTTCTTTGGACAATGCAGTCATTGAGCCCATTTGACCTCTGATTAAAATAACGTTACAATAAGTTTACTGGGATCGACGGATGTTTGGACATCAACACTGGACTTTATGAAATTCCAGTTAAGGCTTGGGTCCGGCTTGACTGGTTTAAGATTTTATAATTGGGGTGTTTTGTAGGAATGTTCACGGAGTGGTGACATCATCATCAGAGTGGTGACATCATCATCAGACTGGTGACATCATCATCACAGTGGTGACATCATCATCAGAGTGGTGACATCATCATCACTGGTGAAATCAGAGGACGGACATGAAAACTTGTCCAATCTGCTGCTGCTAGCGATGCTAATCTGGAAGCTAACAGACGTACACTTCCTGTTCAGGGAGGAGCAACAGGACCTCCGACCAATGAGCTCATCAGCTCCATTTGAACTGATGGAGGAACGCAGACTGCGGCGGTAATGATCACATGATCACATCATCCAATCAGATTCTAGATCCCCATCAGCAGCTTGTGAGGATGCTGATGGTTCTGGACCAGATTATTTCAACAAACATGAAACTCAGAACATACCTCACCTTTTTAAAGTACAGCTGTTCTCTTCAGTTGTTGTTTAGAACTGATTTATTTAGAACATCATGTTTTACATTTGCATTTCTACTTCAGAGACCTCTTCCGTGCTCCAGTGCCCACAGTCAGCGTCTGCATGTCTGCGCCTCCAAAAGTCACTTCTCATCTATGTGAGGAACCAAATCTGTCTGGTTTCAAGATGATACTGATCAGTCTGTGTGAAGTTAAACATGTTAATACATGTTTACGTCTCTTCATGTTGTCAATTTATTGATTTTAATCCCTGTATAATGAATTGTAAATTGTAAAGCAAACAATTTTGAAAGGTCTCACCGGAAGTTAGTAATTTAAGAATAATATACGTAACAGGAGCTCATTGATTTGTTAAATATGAGGGCAAACGGTAAACACAGCAGTGTAAGGTGACTGTTTAACACTGCAAGGGGTTATAATTTTTAGTTTCTATTCTTTGTGTCCCTCCTTCTGTTTTTTGAAGGGAAATAAACGCCAATAAACACGCGTCATCGCTAGAACATGTGTTTTATTTTGAAAGCACAACCGGAAGTTGTTCCCTCCACCCCCGCTAGCTTAACACGAGTTGTGATGTTAGCTTGTTTTCTGGGACGCTCCTAGCGCTCGTCCCGGTTCCCTGGTGATTCCCTCCGGCCCCCCCTGGAAGCCATGGCCGAGCAGGCCTCGGGACCCCCTCCGTCCACCCACCGTGACGGTAGGTCTGCGTATCGCTGGGGGGTTTCTGGCGGGGCGCTGGAGGCTGTGAGCGGCGGAGCAGCGGCCTCTGCCTCCACAGCAGCTCGTTAGCATCCGGGCGACGTGTCGCTGCTGTCCCCGCGGGGCGGCGGGGCTCCGTCCCCGGCCAGCAGCTCGGTCATGTGGGGGCATCATGTGGGGGCATCATGTGGGGGCATCCGCGCTGCTCGTCACGGGGAGTTCATGACGCTTCATAGGAGCGTTATGAAGCGTTCATGCATGAAGCTAACATTGTTATGTGTTAAACGCAGCCTGCTGTCAGGCTAGCTGTTAGCTTTAGCTAATCCACCGGACCCAGACGGCGGCCCGGCCTCGCTGCTCCGGCGGGGGTCACACGGATCCAATCGGGCGGTAATGCCCTCGGGACCCGGGGGTGGACCGGAGTGCGGGGGGGGGGGGTCCTGCAGGAGGTTCTCCCTCCGGTTTCCAAGCAGCGGTCCAGGGACCGTCCTGGAGCCCTGCAGGGAGCTGAGGTTCATTTAATCCTGACTCATTTAATCCTGACTCATTTAATCCTGACTCATTTAATCCTGACACGTGTAATCCTGGTTAGTTAACTGGATCTGTTTAGTTAGCACTCACCCATAGAGCTGATATTTTAGTTTTAGTGATGATTTAGGTTTAAATAAATGACATATTTTTGTGACTTCACATTCCAGCCTTCAGGAGCTATGCATCATGGGAAATGAAGTTGGCTCCAGATTTAATTCTTCAGTGAAACCACAGAGTAATGGATTTAACGGTGGCGCCTGAAAGCATCGCCTTCATCCCGGCTCACTTAGAGTCAGGATTTGATTCCTTTATCTGATCATGTGAATGAACCCCAGCCATCAATTAATCAATACTGAGTCTGATCAGCGATCAGGTGTCAGCAGGTAAATGGATCAAATCACCACCTGATCGCAAACGTGTTCTAAACCCGTTTAATATAAATATCACTGATTATTCTAAGCTTATTGATTTTTGTACTTCTTTCACCAAACCAAGCATTTTCTAATTTTTTGATGATAGATTATTGATTTTCTTTTCTTGCTTTTGCTGTTCAGCTTTGGGTTTTAAATGATTTCATATTTCACACAACTGTCCGTTTCGTGGTCTGTGATGAATGTGGTTTAAGTGGGTGTGAACGGTTCACGCAGGAATCGGATGTGTGTGTGTGAATCAGTGTGTTCTCGTTCTTGGATTAACTTCTTCTAGTTTTCACACGGTGTAAAGAATGTGATCACGTGACCCAAACCAGATCTGACTAATCGGATCACTTCCTCCCTTAATGATGGGATGTGAGCACCGGGTGTGAA